>NC_140169.1:94848358-94850858 GCF_963971535.1 Notolepis coatsorum | reverse complement strand
ACCTCCAGCACTGCTCTCAAATACAAATGGGACGATTAAGAACCAGAAGAGGCAGTGGAATTGGTGACGCAACACGGGGACAATTCGTGATGCGATTACTGTACTATTATGGTCTGTTATGGTTATCGGGTCAGAGGTCTGTGTGTGTGTAGTAGTGGAGGTTTATTGCTAATCGCTACAAATTTAAAACAGCTGACAACAAAGATAAGCTGAAGGTTCAAGATCGGATGCAACAGCTGGACATTATGTGTCCATGTATTTATCAAGAGAAGTGATACTAGCGATACTAGCGGTAACTTTTTCAGTCAGACCCCCCCTTGGGTAATCGAACCCCCCCCCCCCCCCCCCCCCCCAACACCATCTATTTTGTATTCTTTTCCTACTGGTCTCTTTTCATTGGTTAATACATTAACAGATTCAGATGTCAGATTCAGACGTCAGATGTCATCAGATTCAGATGTCAGATTCATCTTGATGTTCTGACGTGCATTTATTGCGTCTCATACTAAGATAACCGCTTAAAACTTTACACTTTTATTTTAAACACAAAATCGCACACTAACCCCAGTAGATGTGAAGCCAAGGAAGAGAGGTACCGTATGCCTCATCATACCTCCTTGTTTTTGGCTTTGTAACATCATTTGGTCGTCCTCAGACGGATTTGCCAGCGGAGATTCCAATCATCCCGATCCTCCATACATCTGGCCAGCTCCGTAGAGCGGCCTTCCTCAATATGTCCACGTATGTTGGCGTGGGACGTCCTCTTGGTCGGCGCCCGTGGGTCGGCTCCCAGAGCACCAGCTTGCTAGTCGGAAGTTCCTGGTGTCGGTGGCAGTGACCTGCAAGTTTCATCCTCCTGGATGCCACCTTGTCGCTCAGCCTTGTCGCGTAGTCCCCCCCGTACAGATGCTTGTTGGTTACATGCTCGCGTTGGTCGATGTTCAGTACCACACGCAGCATTCTGGTATAGCATCCGTCCAGAGAACGATGTTAACGTTACCTGGAACATTTGTTAGGTGTGCATTCACTTTTCTTTTAGTTCCTGACTGGGGTCAAAGATTTCTCCATTTTCTGTTTTCTTTCTCTCCCTGGTCGGATAGCTAACGTAGAGTCAGCTAGCTCGCTATCACACAGTGATATAACTGCTTCTGTGTGCAACACATTGTATTTAAATCGGAATATATTTAATTGAGATATTTTTTGGGTTCCATTGGTAGTCTTGGATAGCCAGACCTCTCTCCACACTGCGTTAGTGCTGTCTCATCACATATTTTTTTCTACCTCCACCCCATAAATGTAACAGTACTATATACCTGTATGTCATGTATGTCCCTATGGCATAAATGTCATGATGTCATGTATGTTGTGTATGTCATAAATGTCACTATGAATTGAAAATGGGGGACCCTGACCCTTGTAAACAAGACAAACGTCTTTCTCTGGTCTGCATCCCCTTAACAATTGTGTGTATTGAGCCGTACTGTATTGTACCCTGGTCTGGTCTGCAATCTGTTAAATAAAGTTTTCATTCATTCATTCATTCATTCATTCATTCATTCATTCATTCATTCATTCATTCATTCATTCATTCATTCATTCATTCATTCGTTCGTTCATTCATTCATTCATTCATTCATTCATTCATTCATTCATTCATTCATTCATTCATTCATTCATTCATTCATTCATTTAATCTCCTCTCTAAAGAAGCTGATGTAACTTGATGCAGCATTTTTTTTATTAGTATTTCTTGACAGAAATGTTGCCAGTGGCTCTCAAACTGTGGGGCATGGCCCCCTTGGACAGCCTGGGTGAACTGCACTTCCGCATTACATTGAAATCGGGGAGGAGAGAGCGGGGGGAGCATATGAATGAATGTGGATGAGAGCCGTGATGTGGTTGCAGGCTGTGGGGGGCGCTAGAGACATGATCGAATAGACTTTTATGCGCCTGAGTTTCCTGAACACGGCGCGACACATTCCTAATCCACGGCTCTCATCCACATTCATTCATTTGCTCCCCCCGCTCTCTCCTCCCCGATTTCAATGTAACACAGAGATTCAGGGTTAGGGGGGGGGGGGGGGGGGGGGGCACACCCCAAAATCTGACCAATGAGTGACAGTTTGCTCGCACGTGCGTTTGTTTTGGTCCGCTGTTAACACAGCCGTGTGAACACAAACGAACTAAGGGACAAGTGCAACATTGTATCATTATAGTCCCTGTGTCTCCCTGTATCGGAACAAAGCAAACGAACTACAGGTGTGAAAACGCCCTTACTGAGCTGCAGTTCTGTGGAACAGCCTGCCCAGCAGCATTAAACAGGCCCCCGGGTTAACTAGCTTCAAAAAGCATGTACGATCATGGCTATCGGCATAGGAAAAAGAGGGTAGCATATTTATTTATTATTCTTTTATCTTCAACTGTATATGCATATTGTATCTTAATGTTTTACGATGTTGTTTTATGTTGATGTATGTCCTGTTTCTTAATACCAGGGACC
>NC_140169.1:94750858-94843358 GCF_963971535.1 Notolepis coatsorum | reverse complement strand
ACAACACAGCATGGACTCCCTTACATTTACTATGTTCAAGACACTTTATGTAAATAGAAAAAGTAATAAAAAAACATTACTTAATCTTCCTTCCGGTTCCTTTTTTGTTGGGTAGAATGTTTTTTTTTTAGTTTTTCACATGCTGCAGTCCTTTGATTGATTGATTGATTGAACACTTTATTAACAGATTGCAGAATGGGTACAATACAGTACAGCTCAATACACACAATTGTTAAGGGGATGCAGACCAGAGAAAGGCTTTCGTCTTGTTTACATCAGGGTCCCCCATGAGGGAGCATGAGGAAGTAGTAAAGACAGCTGGAATAGTGGATATAGCTATATCAAGGAATAACTTGCGAACTGTCAATGACCTGCTTACAATGGAAGTGGACTATATACTGTGACAAGAGTGTAAAGTCTTTCAGCTTGAGAGGAGAGCACACTGTCACACGTTGTACTCCCACGGCTGTGGCCTCCTCCTCTTGAATATACAATTAGACTCAGGCTGAGCTGATTCATCAATTTAGCAGTGAGTAGGGGCCTAGTTGGGGAGGGTTTGATGCATTGATCCAATGAAGTGGGCCAAATAATCGATCTATTAATCTCTACAGGAATTATTCAATAGTCAAATCAATTTGATTAATATTTTTTTTTTATAATAATATATGGAAGAGTGACTCATGTCCACACGGATATAAAAAAAGAAGAGAAACATTGCGTCCACACAATTGACGCAAAAACGCTCACATGAACTGATTTGATGGCAGGCTGTAGGGATCTCTCTCCATGGTCCTGATTTAATGTTTTCCAAAAGCTCTGTTTTAGCTCTGTTTCACCCATCCATATATATAGGCAAACAGAGTTTTAAAAGAATCTCCACCCTGGAAGGCGTTTTCAAAAAGCTCCATTTTCAGTGACCTAAAACTCTGTTTACCATCGTTCTCATGGACGGGAAAAAATACTATGTTTTCACTTATCTTGGAACCTACTGAGACAGAATCTACGACAAGTTCACTCTGAGTCCCCAACGTGTGGGGAAGATGTCTTAAAGGGGAACTATTTTACTATTTCTTTCACTATTTGGGCACTTTTACACAATTCCTGTGAGTCTATGGAACACCTCTGTAATATATATATTTTTTTTATTCATTGTTTTGTATTTCTAATCAAGTCCTCAAAAACAGCATTTTTCTACCTCAAGATCTTGAGCTGTTTTGAGCCTGGGCTCCTAAACCACTGCGCAGCGTCGTCTTCGCCTGAACATTAACATGCAGCAGTGACTATATGACATCACATATAGGCACATTTTCAAACGACTCAGTTCAGTGAGGGTGAATATTGTGAGAGGAGAATTGGAAGAATGCGCCAATATGAGAATTTTGAGACATAGATCATATTAATATAAGTTCACATAGCTAGGAAACAATGCTAAACACTCAAAAAGGCCATTTATAAGATAGTTCCCCTTTAATGACTCAAACTGTCTCAGCTGAGATGCCGCGATGAGGAATTTCACCGCTCTGAAACATGAACGCGTGTCCCTGTCCGAAGCTCCTTATAAGGCAGCCAATAGGGAAGTGTGCAGATGAAATCGCAAAAAGTCAGGGAATTTTTTTCTTCTTCAAAAATGGCCAAAATGTACCGCTCTGAGCAGGCCTGTACTGCAGTAATTATTCGTGCAGAATATCTGCACAGGTTGACCAGGGTTAAATAAATAATAAATAACAGCCAATCAAAATAGGCTATTAATGTCATCTAAGCACGGTCTGTGCAGTTAAACGCTTGCCATTGAATGGAGGATTGATTGATTGACAGCCCTTGACATCCAATAATACACGGAGGTTGAATGATTGGCAGCCTTGCAAATCCAATCAGAGATTGCTGCATCGCACAGTCAAAACGGATCCAGCTGCAGGTTCGGAGGTTAGGTTTAGCTCGGGCCAATCTCAAGTTTCTCAAGTTTCTTTATTAGTTGTCATACAGAAGTACAGAATACTTTTATACAAAATGTAACAGAAAGAAACATTTTGTATAAAAGTATTCTGTACTTCTGTATGACAACTAATAAAGAAACTTGAGAAACTTGAGATTGGCCCGAGCTAAACCTAACTTCCGAACCTGCAGCTGGACCCGTTTTGCCTGTGTGAAACATAGCAAGCTAGTAGTTTAGTAAGCTGTGTACAGCTATAACAACACAGGCTAAATGAAACTTTGCGCCAACATTAGGACCGAAGTATAAACCAGCAACTGAGCAACATGAAGAAGTGGACTTATACATCTGGATCAGAAAAAAAGTTGTGGAAGAAAAAGTAAGCAGGCTACAGTGTTTGTAAAAGCTTGTATGCTAACAGTAGCTAGCCAGCTTAGCCTACATCACAATGATGATCACCAAGCTGTTACTGTACACACTACACTGTAGGGCTGGGCAATTAATCAAAACAGAATCACGATATCGATTCATAGACCTATGCAATCTCATTTCTAAGTTATGACGATTTTTCTTTTATTAAAAGAAATTATAATTTTTTTATTTTTATTTTTTTCACTTTTTAAATTATTTTATCTGGGTTGAACATGATTTGTGGAACTCCCTCTGGTGTTGTGGTCATGGTATTCACTGACCTTTGGGAAGTATTTTGACATGCACATGGGTATCTTAGTGGTGTAGTGTATCTTGTAGACCAGGCCCATTGCAAGTTGCTGTACTCTGTCGTCTACTCTAAGCCATCCTAGGTTGTCAAAGTCGGCAGGGCTCTGCGTATTTAGACCACTATCAGTAGGCCACTGATTTTTTTTTTTTTTTTTTTTTTTTTTTTTTTACAAATGTTTTTTATTTCCCCTTTTTTAACATGATCAAATAATTATTATAATATTTTTTACTTCACTTTGAAATATTATAATGAAATATTTTGCAATGTTGTCGCATTTATCTTGTTGAAATCCTCCAACAGGCTCTTTTTTGTAAGTTGACTGGTTTGCACACCAATAATACAGTGCAATAATAGAATAGTAGAATAGATAGTAAAATTATGCAATAGAATGGCCAGAGTAAAATAGTGCTACAGTACAATCAACAGCGGGGTGTATTAGAAGGCTATGGTGAAGAGGTACGTTTTTAGCTTATTTCTGAAAATATTAAGAGATCTAGCTTCCCTAATGTCCATAGGTAGTGTGTTCCATAACTTTGGTGCATAGTTAGCAAAGGCTGCATCCCCGAATTTCTTTAGACTGTGGCTTGGAACCTTCAATAGTAGATGATCGCAATGTTTATACTTTGTATATAAGGAGAAGGACCTTGAAATCAATTCTAAATGTTACCGGAAGCCAGTATAGGTTATTTACTTGTAACTTTGGGTTTGATCCAAGGAGTAAGTTGCCCCATATTGCTCTGTAACATTTCTCTTTTTGTTATAGGACCGACTAGTAGGATTTCAGTTTTGCCCTCATTTAATTTTAGGAAGTTGTTCGTCATCCATTTGTTTATTGCTAAGAGACAGGCGGAAATGGAGTTTATAGCTGTGTGATAATTTGGTTCAGCGGAGATGTACAATTGTGTGTAATCTGCGTAACTATGGAAACATACATTGTGCTTTCTAATGATGTCTCCTCAATGTTCAATGTTCAATGCAATGTTCAATGCAAGTAAAGCACTTTAAACTTTAAGTATGACTAAATGCTTTCTTGACTATATATATAGTAACTGTTCCAAAATGCATAGATTTCTATGTATTTTAGGGGTTTGGGGGGCTAGCTCTTTTTAATATAAATGTCAGATTGTTTTATTTATTTCATAGATTTCTACGCATTTCAGGAGTTTGGGGGGCTGGCTCCCCCAAATAATTAAATAACATAACCCTAACCTAACCCTAAAACCGAAATAAAGTTTAAAAGAAATAGTTACAAAATCCACCAATTTTCGCCCACAAACCAGCCAAAACCGGCCAAATTTTTCTCGCGGTCGCGCTAGAAGCTCCCGCTTCATAGTTTTTGGTGCCCTTCTGTGCCCTACTGAAGTGCTGGATCTAGATACGCCCCTGGGCAGGGGTGAGGTGGGTTTTAGGAGTAAGGTCAAGCAGTAGTCTGACCAGTTTGTTTTGTGATGTACACGCTCGCGCAGTACTGTATAGCCTACGCGCGTAATGAATGAACGCAGTATAGGCTTATATTATTCTAATCATGACTTGTTTTATTAGGAGAGCAGCAAATATACTGCACTGCCCGCCCCATAGACCGTAGTACAGTCCACCATGCAGCATATAGTGTATTTCAATATCAGTTTAATTGATTAATGATATATTCGAAGGAATGCAGGTTTATAACTATATCAAACAAAGGTCTGTCCCATTGTATACCAATCAACAGGATATATTGCATGTTGACCTGCATTCTTTCAAATGTATAATTAATCATTAAAACAGATATGTAACAAATAAGAAATACAAATTCCACAGAAGGCATTAAATAATTATTATGTTCAATCATTTCACAATAATTGCATAATTGTGTTTGAATAATAATTAAAGTAATTATACATTTGTCCAAAATAGCTGGTTCAGATATGGTTAATCCAGCTGCCCTGTGATCAGATGAATCCATATTATTTATTTTTCCAACATCAAATGCGTAATTTCTTATCGTACAAATATTGTTATATTTATTTTAATTATGATTAAGTAATTAATTCCAAGGAGGCCTGTAGCGTTGACATGAAGGAATCACTATGAGAACACAGTCTGTCAAGTTACTACAATTTTCAATCAGTCAATCAATCATAAGTGTGCTCCTCAGCACTCTTAAATTCTGCTCTCAGCCACGCTCAAATCCGATCACAGGAAAATTTGGGGAATCGCGCTACTAGCGCTAATTTGTCTTAAATTGGCCTGAGAGGACTTTTTTTTTCGTAAATCCGTTCGGGAATGAGACCCAAGGGCTTTGCCATGCTTTCTCTTTGCCACACTGGCCTTCTTCCTGCATACGCCTGCATTTACAATATGGACACACAGGCAGGAAATCTGTTTTTAACTTTTATATTATTTAGTACATTATATGATCTATTTATGTCTAAACAGGAAAACATCCAGTTCAGTGTGGGTTCTGCCTGTTTAGACATGCATGCAAATATCAGATTGAACAATCTAGCTTATTGCTGGTGGTACCCATTGCTTTCAATGAGGACTGAGCAACACTGATAATGATTAAAGCTGTATTATGTAATTTGTGAGGCAAATTAAAGGTTTTTCATTTGTGTTGTGCACATTGATGCTCTATTAATGAGACTGTAGCAGCATTTTGCATAGATTCAACAGGTAAATCGGATATCTCCTGTTTTGTAGAGATGATTTCTTAACACTGGTCACGCCCGACCAGAAGGGCTTGTATGGCCAAGTCCAATCTTTCATCGTCCACTAAAGACACACTTCTTCAACCATTATCTGAAAAGAAAATTTAAAAGAAAGTCTAACCCTAACTAACCTTACTGTCATGCACTTGTCATAATATACTAACCTACAATAGCACTCAACACTTTGATGAACATTGTTACTCAGCTGATAGAGTTGTGCCCTTCCTGATGACTTGTCGTACAGAACTTGTACAGGTAAGTCGCTTTGGATAAAACCGTCAGCTAAATGACTAAATGTTAATGTAAATGTAGAATGGCTGTTCACTTCAATGACACATTCAGGAAAGGACTATGCATTTGAATACCAATTTTCTACCTGCTTTACATAAAAGTTCAATATTTGTTCCTGACAAGTGGTCTGGTGAGGGGAAAGTACTGAACTAGAATTATAAATCCACCAGACTTCAGGTCTAGACTCATCAGACTTGGATCAGGTCTAGACTCATCAGACTTGGATCAGGTCTAGATTCATCAGACTTGGATCAGGTCTAGACTCATCACACTTGGATTAGGTCTAGACTCATCAGACTTGGATCAGGTCTAGACTCATCAGACTTGGATCAGGTCTAGATTCATCAGACTTGGATCAGGTCTAGACTCATCACACTTGGATTAGGTCTAGACCAGGGGTGGCCAACCCGCGGCTCGCGAGCCGCATGCGGCTCTTTGCCCGTCAATGTGCGGCTCTTCCATCCATAAAAAAAAATTAAAAAAATTTAAATTTTTTTTTTTTTTTATTTTTTTTTAACTTTTTTATTTTTTTTTTACTTTTTTTTTTTTTTATGTCACTCATTCCATAAGGACGTAGAATAAACATTTACAATTTTTTTTAAATGGTCCATTTGCATGTTCTTGGTATCTGAATCTAGGGACATATATGGATCAGTGTCAGAAATAGTGTGTCTGTTACTAGGCTTGAGTAAATTGTAATGAACCAAAGGAGAATATCAATTCTATTTAAAAAAAAAAAATTATCTTTGACTGTAAATAACACCATGCTAAAATTGACCAGACCTGAAAAATCTAAGCAAATGAATAAAGGGAAGATGATTAAACAGAAGGTTTTGTAGATACAGTACTGAATTCTGCCATCTTTTTTATAATGTAAATTTCTCCACCATTTTTCATCATATTGCAACACCGTTTTTTGCAAGACGTTCACAGAAAGGTAGAGAAACGAACTGCGTTCTGTTTTATGGCAATAACGTTCAGGTTTGTGGGAGATCATCCCAAAAAATAAGAGAAATTAAAAAGTAAATCCAGAAGTCAGATGATTGACGGGCTGGTGTGAGCTGGGTAGGGTAGTTTTTCGAAATTTGAAAGCCCTGAGTCTCTTCCTTCAAAAGACTACACTCACTTTTGGCTGTGCCACTTCCTCCTGTCAATATGCGCCGGTTTCCGACTCAATGCCCTGAGATTTCTATAATCTTATATTTCACTAATAACAGTTAAAATAATTGGTAAACAAACATAATGCTGAAAATATACACTTTTACTGTATATCTCGGGCTTAAGAGGTTAACCCTGTGAGGCCCAAATTAAAAAGAAATTAGCAACTTCAGAGGCCAGAGGGTGGGACATATAAACACATTTACTATCAAATAGCATTGTGAGGCTGAACAACAGGACCAATTGACTATACATGTGCTTAAAGGGGAACTATCTTATAAATGGCTTTTTTCAGTGTTTACCATTGTTTCTTAGCTATGTGGACTTATATTAATAGGATATATGTCTCTAATTCTCATATTGGCGAATTCTTCCAATTCTCCTCTCACAATATTCACCCTCACTGAACTGAGTCATCTGAAAATGTGCATATCTGTGATGTCAGAGATTTCTCAGCTGCATAATAATGTGGCAGTTGATGTGGCAGTTGGCACCAGGCCACACAGTGGTTGGAGCCCAGCCTCAAAACGGCTTAAGATCTTGAGGTAGAAAAATGCGGTTTTTAGTACTTGATTAGACATACAAAACAATGAATTTTTTTTGAAAAAAAACCTAGGTGTTCCATAGACTCACAGGAATTGTGTAAAAGTGCCCAAATAGTGAAAGAAATAGTAAAATAGTTCCCCTTTAACATTTTTTAAATAAGCATTATTTTTTTAAATGGCTAAAAGTGATTTTGTAATTTTGCAACCGTGGGTCTCACAGGGTACTTTTAACCCTGTGAGGCCCAAAATAAAAAAGACATTAGCAACTTCAGAGGCCAGAGGGTGAGACCTATAAACACATGAAGGGTGCCGTGACTGAAAAAAAAGGTTGAGAAACGCTGGTATATGGTGTGGCTCTTTGTGGTACCACAGTAATTTTTTTGTGGCTCTTAGTCTCTGACTGGTTGGCCACCCCTGGTCTAGACTCATCAGACTTGGATCAGGTCTAGACTCCTGTAGCTGTTGCCTGACTCTTGCTTGCCTGGGAAGCACACACACACTCCTCCCTCGGTCACAGCAGCTCCTCGTTCAAACGATGGCCTCACAAAGATAGCCGAGCCGCGCGGAACAAATGCCCCCTTTGTCTCGCGCACACAAACCGTGTATTATTAGTTCGGGTAAGGTCAAAAGTTGATCTAATGTTCCGCTTAGTTCTCATTAAACAGCTATTGCATTATTTAATTTCCCACAATCAAGTTAAGGGAGAGGGGTGGGGTGTGGTGGGGTTGAGGGGGGTAATCAATATATCTCCCCAGCGAAAGCTTTTGAACAGCGGCTTGCTAATTTAGCCCACAAATGCACTTTATGTGCACTTTGAAAAAGTCAGAGGAGAATAGGATGTTCTTTCTGATGGTGCAGTGAGGGTCAGGGGTCAGACTGGTGGGAGTGGAAATGTAATTCTTAGTTCTAAGACCTGCTCTATTTGTTATCTGGGGAAGGCGGCAGTGGCTCAGGAGGTATAGCATGGTCATCTGGTAATCAGAAGGTTCCCGGTTTGATTCCAGCTCCTCCCCTCGGCAGCGTGTCGAAGTGTCCTTGAGTAACACACTTAACCCCTCACTGCTCCTGATGACGTCACGGCAGCGGTGGCTGAGCCCAATAGCAGAACACACAGGGAGAGAGAGAATGGAGCGGTTTAGGATATTTATTCCACAGGTACCAGGCGTCAATAGTACAGAGAAATGTGCAGAGTGTGGTATAGGAGCGCTCGTCGTTCTCCTCGGGAACGTCCGGGGGGGCGGCGTCTCGATAGACAGCGTAGGCCGGCAGCGGGTTTCCTGGGCACAGGGAGAACAAAGATTAGAGAAGGGTCGGCAGTACTTAGAACAGCAGCAAGGTAGGATACGTCCTCGTAGCTAGGATGACTAGATAACACTAGATCCGTGGGGTGATATAGGGGCTGCTGATGAGGGAATCCCTCACAGCCGCGCTGATTGATGCCCGTCTGGCAGCGTGGGGAATGCTGCAGCAGGAAGCTGCCCATATATGGGCGCGGCAGGATGGGGGCAGAGGAAGGCCCGGGCCTTGATTATGACAGATGATACGTTTTGGCACCTTGCGTGGTTGCCTCTGCCGTCGGTGGGCACAAGTTGTAAAGCGCTTTGGATAAGTGCTATAAGTGCTTAAAAGTGCTATATAAATGCAGTCCATTTATCTCTCTTAGATGATCGACAAGGAAGATGACTGATAAGACGTGGATAGAAATCAAACGTTCATACTTGATGGTCCTCTAGTTCAATGACGCCATCAGCCACGAAACCCCGTTCAAAACACACTGTATGATTTAAATTGAGACGTGAATTTTACATGGATTTTACGAGGCCTGAATTTTATTGAAATTTTTATACACATTTAAATTAAATTAAGTAAATACATAATTCACATAATGGTACAGTGTGGTGCTGACACTTCAGTGAACTCCCTGTTCTGAGCAGAGAAGTAGTCAAAACACTGGAGGCCGGTCGTGGTCCGAGGGTCAGTTCCTCTTGGCCTTGATGAAAAACACAAAGGAAATGGAAAAACACTGAACCACACAGAAAGTCTTCTGTGGGGGGGATTATTGTGTGTTGTTTGTGACTGTCGGCCACAGTTTTTCTCCAATAACGGCAGAGTAGTGTTTAAACAGTGAGCTAAAGGAATTTCTATCAGTGATAATCCACTGCAACATTACAAGAGATGGAGGCTATAGGACCGCTCCCTTAAACTTCCCGGGCACAAACTTGGTACGCTTAGAGTTTGGGGGTATATGCACCTGAATTACCAGTGAAATACGGTATGTAATGGTTCTATGTGTTATGTACAGTACTATGCCTACTTCCACTACACCTCTGCTCACCACTAGCTTTTATCAGTGTTTATTTTTATTACTCAGATGGACGGATCACATCTGTGGTCAGAGAGTGCTGTAACTGTAACAGTTTCCTTTCCATTGAGCTATTATAGCGTTCTCCTATGCAGATACTTGGACAATGTTCCACTGTCAAACATCTGTACTGTCTAAACTAAAGTTATCTAAACTAACCAGTGCTACCTTTACTCATATGAATTCCCCTTAGCATATTGAATACATTATATTATTATTGTTATTATATATTTTTTTTAAGTTAAATAATTAAATATCATGGCATCTGTGCAGCCTTGTTTATTCACTGTGTCCATGGAAATGATGATGAACACAGCCATAAAGGTATGGTTTCCTTATGCAGAAAATAGTCAGTTTACTTTTCTGATCACTGCGTACCTCATAAATGTTGAGACAAGCTTAATTTCTGGTTATTAGTGATATTCCGTCTACACCCAATTCAACATTATAGCCGCATTTTCTTTCAAACTAATTTGGTCGCAGGTGTCCCGATTTGGTATAACTTTTTGCTCTCTTGGACGGAGGTGTTTAGCAGGCTGTGACGTACAGCCGTAGAAACAGAGGTGTTTAGCAGACTGTGACGTGTCACGTACAGGTGTAGAGACAGGTGTTTAGCAGGCTGTGATGTACAGGTGTAGAGATAGGTGTTTAGCAGGCTGTGATGTACAGGTGTAGAGACAGAGGTGTTTAGCAGGCTGTGATGTACAGGTGTAAAGACAGAGGTGTTTAGCAGACTGTGACGTACAGGTGTAGAGACAGAGGTGTTTAGCAGACTGTGACGTACAGGTGTAGAGACAGAGGTGTTTAGCAGGCTGTGATGTACAGGTGTAGAGACAGAGGTGTTTAGCAGGCTGTGATGTACAGGTGTAGAGACAGAGGTGTTTAGCAGGCTGTGATGTACAGGTGTAGAGACAGAGGTGTTTAGCAGGCTGTGATGTACAGGTGTAGAGACAGAGGTGTTTAGCAGGCTGTGATGTACAGGTGTAGAGACAGCTCTGCATATAGGAGTGTGCTATTATTATTATATTATATCATCATTTATTATTATTATTATTATTATTATTATTATTATTATTATTATTATTATTATTATTATTATTATTATTATTATTATTATTATTATTATTATTATTATTATTATTATTATTATTATTATTATAGGTTACTCTAGTTACCCATCAGACCTGGACGCTTGGAGCCCTGAAGATCGACAGATAGCAGGCTATGTTGAGTGCCACACACATTAGTTAACACTATGAACCCACCTGTATCTGTAGCGATACGACCACCACTAGGGCTCTTAGGCAATTCAACAATCAGTAAGTTTGGACTCAGTCGACCAATACTTTTTTCCTATGCTGTATGAAATATTCAATGAAAAATGACAACGTGGTTGCATACAGGAAACACAATTATACAGATCTGTCGATTAAATCGACTAATGGATGAGTCGACAAAATCCATTTACTGTCTTTCTGAGGTTTTAGCAGTCTCCGTTTTAAAGCTAGGAAGAAAATAGAATAGAATAGATCTTTATTGTCATTGTTACAGTTGTTACAACAACATTTAAAATGCAGCCCTAGGTGCTAGTAAAAATATAAAAACACAGTCCTAAACACAGTATTAAATATAAAAACAGGAGTAAGGCATAAATAACATTAACATAAACAGGGGGGTGTAAAAGATAATTGCACTATCCCTTATAATGTTGTGTGTGCGTGGGGGGGGGGGGGGGGGGGGGGGGGTGCAAGGGAGACTGTTGTTTTAATTTTAGCTGAGTTTAGTGCACATATGGCCCTAGGATAAAAACTAAACTTCAGTCTGTTAGTCCGGGTGGGCATGACGCTGAAACGCCTGCCCGAGCGCAGCCGTACGAGGTGTTTGTTGCCCGGGTGGTGTGGGTCCTTCAGTATTTTTACTGCTTTTTTGAGGCAGCAGGAGTTGTATAGTCCTTCCAGTGAGGGGAGGGGGCAGCCGATAATCTTCTGGGCCGAGTTGACGACCCTCTGGAGCGCCTTCCTCTGTGCGGCTGTGCAGCTGAGGAACCGCACGTTGATGCAGTAGGTGAGGATGCTTTCCACGACTGGAGTGTTATCTGCAACTAGAGATCTGGAGGATTTTGTGGACACCAGTCACACCAGCCATCCTATGCTAGAGCCGATTGGGGAAAGGAGGAATTGTGTGATTCAATGGGTGAGCCTACTGTACATGGTACCCCTTATTTAAAAAATCAGATCTAGGTAGTCTGGAGCATCACCGGAGTGTCCTATATAGTCAGTCTCTCCCCTCTTCAGTGCATCCTCCCTCTCAATCAGCTTCTGTGTAATGCTGCATGCAAACCACAAGTAATTAAAAGTAACACAAGCTACACACACACACACACACACCCACACACCTGCTTTTTTCAGGCTTGAAAGGGCCTCAGTTTAGTGGGCTGCGACTGTCTTACACTCAATCATGTGCATAATTTTAATAGGACTTCATAGTTACAGACTGAGCCCACCGGGAGCTTCTTTCCACTGTCTGCCAAAAATGGAGAGATCAAAGTTGTCTGCCGTGTTATAACTGTCTGACATCATTCAGAGGAACCGGCCGGTCCCGTTCTGGCTCAGTGGTCAGTGAGGGTCAAGGATGAGGCTCTCTCCTTTCAGGACCACAAAGCACCAAACAGCAGATTATTACACACAATCCCACCCGCTCTGTAGCACCGGGCGGCTTTGTTGCCCATGGGGGGGAAGTCGCCCCTTGATCTCTCCTGGGCGGCCGAAATTCTTATCCTAACCCATGTTTGCATGTTTGCGATCTGATTGGCCACTGACGTTTCTGGTCATGTGACATGTGCACCAATCGTGTGACGGCAAGTTCTTTCGACGGTTAAGCTTAGGCACTCTTTCGAAGTTGGTTAAGGTTAGAGTTTGTCTTAGTATAGAACACCAGCCCTGATTCCAAACTCTAACCTTAACCAACTTCGAAAGAGTCGCCTAAGCTTAACCAGTGATAAACTAGGCGTTAGGTCGTTTGCAGGCTGTTCGACGCGGAAATGGGCAAAGACACAGCTCGTCACGCGATTGGGCGCACATGTCACATGACCAGAAACGTCAGTGGCCAATCAGATCGCAAACATGCAAACATGGGTTAGGATAAGAATAGACGCCTCCTGGGCTAAGGATCGAAATCCTGCCGCCTTTTCCTCATATTAAAAGTGGTATTTTAGTTTGCCGTACAGTATGTGGAACGAGGTTGAAACCTTGCAATGGTAGTCCCTTGGTGTAAGCTCACTCCTAAATTAACCAATTAAACCAACTATCTCGCCACCTGAATTGGATCGTTTTCAGGTGGCGGAATGGACAAGACCGTGGTGTTTAACATACCGTAGGCTGTTGGAGCACTAGGTGCCGATCGCATAGAGTTCAGGGGCAGTAGTTGCCTACAGCATATTTAATCTCCACCAGCATTCTTGCTCATTACACATCTATTACATTTTCCTTTATAATGTTGAAATTAATGGTGTCATATTTAATGAAACCTTGGTCAAACACAGTCAGCCACTCTGCCCCCCAAGTGGCAGTTCACAGGCATGGCACTCTTCTATGATACTCTGGGGCGAATTCACAAAGAATGGATTGTGCCCGCTAATAGCACCCTTAACTGTCTGTGTGTTTTGCGCCCGCTATTTGCTCCGTCTTAAGGACCTATTCACTAAAGCAGCTGTTCACAAACTACGGGTCTCGACCCAAAGTGGGGTCGCGGGTAGGTGACAGTGGGGTCGCGCATTTGCAAAAAAAAAAAGTATCTCCGATCGAGTTTTCCACCCGGCAGCTGTGTGTATTTGCCATGTCTCGCCCCTTCATCAACGGAGGCCGACACACAGTGTTTCCAATACACATCTCACTACATCCTGCGCATGTATAATCGCGGGAGGGGGCCGGGGGTGTGGTCTTTTGTGTGTAACCTGGATAGGTTTGTTGTCAGAAGCGGTGCCGGTTGGTCGCGATGAAAAACCGGTGGCTATCTCGAGGCAGAGTATTAAATCGCCTTTTTGAACTCAGAGAAGAAGCGCAGATTTCCCTTGCAGACAAAAAAACAAAGAGAAATGTGCTGATAATGAGCTGGATTACGAAACTCCGTTAGTGACACTCCGGGTTAATCAGCAGAGATTTTGGGGTAATTAGTCCTTCGTGTGACGAGCTACTGAAAGTCAAGTTCACTCGACAGGCCCTCGCAAAGTTCTGGATATCAGTCCGGAACGAGTACCCAGTGTTGTGTAATGCTGCGCTGAGAAAGCTTGTCCCCTTCTAATCAATATACCTCTGTGAGGCTGGATTTTCAGAGTAGCAGCGGATCTCCGCCAAAGCGCACGTGAGCGAGACCCGTCGTAGGACCTGGTGTAGGACCCCCGACTGGGGTCCTTCCGGCAGTGGGATCCGGCGTCGCTCTCCGGGCAGACGACACCCCGGTGACGTGGGACCAAAGGAAGTCCCCGAGCGAGGGATAGTTTCCAGGAACCTCCTTGGGAGGAGGAGACCCTGACCAGGGCGCGTGTACCACTTCCGCAATGGATTTGATTTCCGGGGTTGGCCTGATTGGCCACTAAGCCCACGTGACCCTACGCTGGCACGCCCCCCTTGCCCCGCTTACGCCTGAGAGTCACACACCAGCTAGCGGCAGCCTTCAGCCTTGCTACTACTAGCCGAGTGATGAATGAAGCTCTATCTGTTTCACCTAACAGCACTATTGCTCCGTGATCATAGCCATCCATCTCTAAAGCTAACCACTATTTGTAAGAGCCACAACCACGTTACCATATGTAATAATGTAAATCATTGTGTCGTTGTACATATTGTGTACACCGTTAGAAGCTAACGCAGCTTAGCCTGGTAGCTATTGTTGTGCTAACAACATCCTGACAGATGTAGAAGGCATAGACGCAGGTCGCTTGTTGGCCGGCATGAGTGCCCGATTTGGGGTGGTTCTCTCCTCTTTGTGTGCCTTTGTCCTTGCGGGTGTTCTGCCGGGGGAGCTTGTGGACGCGACAATAGTGGTAGTTGTAGGGTGTTTGAGCTTGTAGCCTAGCAGATCTTTGTGAATTGGGAGTGTTCTCGGATCATTTGCATAGAGGGGCACATGTTCCACCCATATTACATAATTTAAATACCCGCAAATACCATCGATGCACCGAGATGCAATGCTGATGGCAACGCAATTACCACCATATCTAACGTTTGGGGTTTGCTCTCCTCAGGGCGCAAACCTCTAGCTCTACCTGGTGGGTAATTGCCCTGTCTACCTGTCCTAATGACACTCATTTGTACCTGGTGGGTGGGTTTTTGTAGATACAGTACTGAATTGTGCCATCCGGACACATGCAATTTTAAATATGAATATAGAATATCAGGCCTATAAATGACCTTATTATGGCCAAGTCATACATCTATGGATCGGGCCAAAATCCTCTTTCCAATGGCAGAGTTCAATCTGGATTTAGTACCACCAGCCACAGGGCAGCAACAAGTTACTTTTTTGTAGACGTTGTTTTCTAGACGTTTACAGAAAGGTAAAGAAACAAACTACGTTCTATTTTATGGCAATAACGTTCAGGTTTGTTCGACCCGTGAGACATAATCATGAAAAATAGCATTCAAAGATCATTGCTAAGTTTGATAGGGGCTGGCGTGAGCTGGATAGTGTAGTTTCATTAAATTTTAAAGTCCATCGAAAGCCCTGGGTCTCTTCTTTCATAGGACTACAAACACATCTGACGGCGCAATTTCCTCACGTCAATATCCGCCGGTTTCCGACTCAATGCGCTGAGTGTAGGGATAGTGTTGTCGGAGGACCCAATTTCTCCAAGGGCAAGAACAAAAACTCAGCAAGGCTGGCAGGAAAAGGATTGCAAAAACCAACTACAAAATAAACACTAACCAAAAACGATACTGTGACGTGAAAACAAAGATGAGCAGCAACAAAACATGGAACACTAGAATACACTTACTATTAAACTGGAGCACGACAGAATCAGGAACAGTGGACAACAACAGTAACAAACGCAAGCATCAACCAAGGAACCGAAACAATGAACCCACAACAAGGGTAGGGAACACACACCAGATATAGGGGAAACAATTAACACTAGAGAGACAGCAGGGCAATTAGCAAAACGAGACACACATGGGGTGAGACAACCAGGAAGGAAAACACACAAGAAATAACTGAACACTAGACAGAGTAACATAACAACCATACAACTACACAAGGAACTAATAAACAAGGAAAATAACAATTAACAGGGGAACAAGAGACAAAGTAGCAGGGGAAGGGCACAGAGAGACATGTAGACATTAAATATTCACCAGTGCACCAGGAGGGTATGCATGAGGGAGATAAGGGGAAGTTCGGATGAATGTCCAGCAGGGGGAGGTACAGCGTGAGGAGCATAGTTCATGAGTGGAGGACTATTGTTCATGGGTGGAGGACTATTGTTCATGGGTGGAGGTGGGGAGGAGGGAGGAGCAGGCGAAGCCTGGCCAGGAAATGAAGAACCCTTACACTGAGATTTGTATAAACTCATATTTCGCTAATAACACTTAAAATCATTGGTAAACAAACGTAGTGCTGAAAATATACACTGCTGTTTTGATAGGGTTAGGGTCTTTACTCTTGGGCCTTGGCTACATTTGAAAAAAAACGCTACATTAATTAATATGGTATTAATCTATTTATGATGTGAAATAAATCTTGGCCCAGTACCGGGCCCGTCAGGCTTAAGGGGTTTTAATCTAAGTGTCATATATCACACAAAACTACTCGACTGTCTATAACACTCTGACTTACCATCTCTAGATAATACATTTAGAAAATATTGTTCCTCTGAAAACTTAAAACGGACATACATGGTTTGTGTGAGGTAATCGATTAGTAGCCTAAACGAGACTGGTCAGAGGAGGCTCGCAGGGAGAGTATTCTTGACAATTGTGTTGACTGCCATGTTATAACTGTTGAGAATTTCATACCATTTATACCCATTCATTCCCATTTTAAAAGGGCCTCATTGTCACTAAGGTCATTAAACCTCCTCAACCCATAAAGGACTACGTACAATTACAATTAAAGCCACAATCCGGAACAAGACATGGTATCCCAGGCACTCAAAAAAAGTATTGCAGGAAGAAAGATTAAAAATGTTTTACTGTAAGCTGTTTTATTTTGTATTATTATAATTTTTGAACACTATCAATGTGGAGTATTTTCACATACATTCTTGGAGAGTTTGATCTGTAGATGGAAAGTAAGGTTTTTTGAACTTTATCAATGTATTATATATTTTATCATTCAAAATATAGGTATTGTTCTGAAGGATCAGATTAAACCGAATATATATATTTATTTATATATATATATTTAATTGTATTTGTATATCCCCTGATATCCCTTGTATATTCCTTGTACAATATGCATTGAATATCCCTTCTAGTCTACTGAACATCCCATAATAGTCTCCATTCTACCATTGGACGAGACCTTGGTGCCAGGTCGCCATACCCCTCAGACCAGGTTCAATCGTACCGCTCAACATGTATGGACAAGTCCTAGTTCCGCGTAGGAATATGTCTACCGCACCACTAATGGTACTATTTGTTCATAGTGCGTATATATACTGCACTATTAAAGTAGAGCTTTCTTTTAGTCCAGTTCCTTACCCTCCAACAGAGTGACAGACGCAAAAGCCTCCCCGCGAACCACGTGTGGGCAGTAAGGCCAATTCGGCCCAGTATCGGCATTGAGACATCGTGTATATTAATATTTGAATAGTCATATTTGGCACTATATCGTCGAGTTGGACGTATTCTATTAAGCTAATAATAGTCTATTCATATGTAGTGCCTCGTGCGGTAAGAGTTCTATAGTAATCAGCACCCCCATCGTTTCGGGCATCAGCTGGACGCTTATCCAGGGTGGTTGACCCCACGTGAAGCTGCACCCGAGGAGCTCCAGGCCAAAGAGCGAGTGGACCTGTATATTGGATTATTCTACCGACGACGGCTAGCCTTCCCCGGCTTGGATTATGCTTTGAGTACTTTGATTATTCTATGGATAAAGGCCAACACTGCGGTGTGTTGGAAAGACCCCCCCCGGAGAGGACGACAGGTGAGAAGACGCTCTACACGACGAGGTCGCCTCACGTCTCTCCATCGTGGACCGGAGGACGCCGGCCACAGAGAGTCCAACTGCTTTCATCTGTGGATCGAGGATCGCTGGGCACCGAGTCGCACGACTGTGGGCTCTCCCAGGATACCCTCGGCCAGACGGGATACAGCCAGACTCTACCCCCCCCCTCCAGCTGTCCTACAAGCAGTCGGAACCTTCCCCTAGTGTATCCAGCTATATAATCATTCAAGTATCATTGCTATTGTTCCCTAAATATTCCAGGTTGTATATTTGCTTCCTGCGCAATCAGAGATTGGACATTCGATATTGATCTATCTACGAATACTCATTTGCCATAAAAGTGCATACTATTTCAAATCATAAATGTAATTAAGTGATCGTTGTACATACCTTTTGCTATGTATTATTATTAAACGCAGACTTTCGACTTGGTACATTTGTGTTGGATCCGTTTCATCAGGTGGGAGTGTTTATCATAATTATTTATACCTAGTACTGGGTGGCCAGAGTCTAAAGTACAAGAGGTAGTGGTAGTAAGTATCATATCTAACCATACAGTCAGGGAATTGTACCCCTCAATTACAATTGGTCCTTCGAGCCGGATGGTAATCAGTGTAATATTAATATAGTGTTATTAATATTAAAATGGCCTATGATGAACACTCCACGAAACGATCCTCCTAACCAACAACGCCCGCGGCGCAAACGACAGCTCCCTCAGTACCTAGAGGCTTACGCTGTCAGTCAACAACCTAGTCTTCTACCAACAGTAAACGCGGTAAAACTAGAAAGTAAAATTATGTCTAACCCTAACGACCAGGCTACCCCGACCATAGAGGCCCCTATGGGTTCTAACGTAACTGACCCAGCTCACGGTGGGGACCAGGGGGAACCAGACATGACTTTACACCCCGCCAATACCGAAGAAGTAGTCCCCGACGAGTCCCGGGAGGAAGACAACACTACCGAGAGAGAACTCGGCACGGAAGAAGATGAGGAGAGCACCGTGGAGATAGAGCTCCAAGACTCCGCACGGAGTACCCCAAGGGACGGCTCCCCTATACAACCGTCTTCTCCCAGCGAGGCAGAGAGGACACTACAGCAGGCATTCCTCGTCAGCCTGAAAGCCTCTACTGAACGCAATAGACTCCAGGGTGAACGCGATCGATTGCAGATACAGCAACGGAGCGAAGAAGAGCACATACGCCTGGAAATAAGACGCATTCAGATGGAAGAGAATATGGCAAGAGACCGGGCCGACGCCCAGCGCGCCGCCACCGGTGCCCAGAGAGAATCGGATCTCACCAAGCGCGAAGCCGAGCGCGACAGAGCACAAGCGCAACTAATAGAACAGCTGATCAGAAGGACAACACCCCCTCGTCTAGACATCACTCCAGGGCGGCATCCCCTAGCCGAGTAAGCGACCCTGAACATGACCAACAGACGAGGTTTATACCCCCCGCAGACCCCCTTCCCCAACCGGTCCAAGCGAGACCCAGCCACCGGGAAGGAGCAGCATACACTGCGGAGAGGCTAAATCAGAGACTACAAGCCCTGGATGACCTAACGGAAGACAAAGAGGAAGAGGAGGAGAACCACGCCTGACGACAGCACAGTACTATACCGGACCAGGAGGTCCAGTACAGCCCAGGCTATACCCCCGCGGAGCTGCGCTACAGACCCCCGATGCTATTCACGGGTGAGCACGACGCACGACCCGCACCGAGGAACAGCACCTGGACCAGCGGGCCATGGTACACAGCCGGTACCAGCCCACGCCAAGGAGCAGGAAGAGACTCGCCTAGGAGGCCTCTCCCCCAACGCTCGCCGATGTATCAACAATCCGCGTCATACATTGGCACACCTATGGTACCAGACTTCACCCAGGAGAACCGGGCCCAGTATACGGAGCTCCGCATGTGTCTGGAGACAATGTTGGTGGATGTCATTGATGAACGCCATAAATACGCGATACTACTGAAGCATTTAAAGGTACCCCGCGCGCACAACATAGCGCTCGCCTACGCCACTTCCACGACCCCATACACCGCAGCGCTGGTAGCGTTGGACCAGAGATATGGACGTATATGGGATTACGTGATCCAGGAGATCAGGCACATCGACCGCCTACCCCCAGCAACAGACAATCGAGCACTGGACGACCTGTCCATCAGAGTGCAGTCCCTGGTAGGGATGCTGGGAGCGCAGAGGGAAAAGGGTAGGCATGAACTATACGCCAACTCAAATGTAGAGAGGATCTTGGAGAAGCTACCGCCCGCCCGACAGGAGCGCTTTAGGCGGCAGAGAGACCACCGAGACCCTAATGGCCCCGAACCGAACCTCCTCGATCGAGCCGACTTCCTGGCGAGAGAAGTCAGCAGCTTACGGCTAGATACATTCGGACGGAGCACCCCTGGCTCCAGAGAAGGAACCAGGAGACTAAATGATGGAAGAAGATCGGTGACTGTCATGCACCAATCGGAGTCAGTGCCAAGCAGTAGGAGCCACAGTACCCCCTCAAGAAAGGAGAAGTGGAAGATAGTGTGCCCCTACTGTGAGAAAGAACACTGGCTGTCACAATGTGACTCATTCCCCAAGATGAATGCGGAGGAAGCGAGTCAATGGATAAAGTCCAACAGACGCTGTTTTCGCTGTGCGCGATCACACATGGCAGCCGAATGCCGCTTAAAGAAAAAGTGCAGTCGGTGCGATGGAGCCCATCTGGACATACTCCACGACAGTAACAGATGGCGGCCTCCACCCGCACCATCCAGCAGCAAAGCAAGCGTCATGTACATCGACCCCGCCAGCAGCAGCGGAGCCAGAGTGCTCTTAAAGGTAGTCCGTGTGACATTGAGCTACCAGAATAAAGTCATGGACACTTACGCCGTCCTTGATGACGGGTCAGAGAAGACCCTTCTGCTCGCGTCCGCTGCGGCCCAGCTAGGGCTGCGGGGGAGCGAAAACCAAATGACAATTCGGACAATAAGAAGAGATTTGAAAACGATAAAGGGCGAGAATGTCTCATTCTCTATCGCAGCAAGCGGCCAGCCCGAGCGACGGTACAGGATTACAGACGCTTTCACCAGCCAAGAAATAGGACTCTCGCGGTACACATACCCCGTAGCCAAGCTGATGGAGAAATATGTACATCTACGCAAGCTACCGATCCCACTCATAGACGGTGCTACCCCGACACTGTTGATAGGCTCCGACCATGCAGACCTCATTGTCCCGATAGACCGGGTTCATACCGGACCCAGAGGCTGTCCTGCAGCAGTCGAGACCCGCCTAGGATGGACTCTCCAAGGCCCACTCGCCAAATCTCTCAACCGAACCACAGCCACTAGCTGTCTCCACTCCCGAGTCACAGAGGGAGACACCGCACTCCTGCAGCATGTAGAGAGGCTATGGACCTTAGAACAAATGCCCTTTAAGAACGAAAAGAAAGACATTCGCTCTAAAGACGACATCTACGCCATTAACCTCCTCGAGACGGGAACAAAGAGAGTCCCAGTCAGCGGCGTGTTGAGATACGCCACGCCACTCCTGCGGCGGGAAGGGATGCCTACCTTTCACGCAAAGAAAGACGCCACAGAGCGGTACCTACTAAACACAGAGCGGCGCTTAGCCAAGGACCCCGCCCAAGAAAGTGTATACCGCGCTGAGATTGAGAAGCTCATCACAGCGGGACACGTCACAAAGATTGACATTAAAGAGGCCGACCAGACGACTGAATCGTGGTACGTGCCCCACCACAAGGTTCATCACAACGGCAAAGACCGCATCGTGTTTAACTGCAGCTACCAGATCGGATCCCAAAATCTGAATAAAGAGCTATTGCCCGGTCCTACACTCGGCCCCTCCCTACTAGGCGTACTACTCCGCTTCCGCCAGGACAAGGTGGCTATCAGCGGGGATATCAAAGGGATGTTCCTGCAGGTGAGATTAGTAGAGGACGACAAGCCCCTGTTGCGGTTCCTATGGAGAGAGAGGCCAGGAGATGAGCACCCAGCCATCTACCAATGGGAAGTCCTCCCTTTCGGAACTACATGCAGCCCATGCTGTGCTACATTTGCACTACAGAGACATGTCGCAGAGGACCCAGCAGCGGACGAAGAGGTCCGACACAGTGTGAAGAACAGCTTCTACGTAGATAACTGTCTACAAAGCGTTTCGACCCAGGAAGAAGCCGAGGCTCTCCTACTTAAACTCCGCGCCTCTCTGATCAAAGGCGGCTTTGATCTCAGGCAGTGGGCCAGCAGCGATCCGCACGTACTGCGCAGCCTCTCCTCCGAGGACAAGGCAGCGAGCAGCGAGACCTGGATGGCCACAATCCCAGGAGAAGCCCAAGAGATGACACTAGGACTAGTGTGGCGCTTCAAAACAGATTCGCTCCACTATAGACACAAACCCCTGACCACGGAGCAGGGAAGGTCGACGGCAATACCGACCACCAGACGGAGTGTGTACAGAACACTCGCCCGACAATATGACCCGTTAGGATGTATACTACCGTACACCACCAGGGCAAAGATGATTGTACGAGAATTGTGGGACAAGGACCAGGGCTGGGACAACCCCATTCCCGCACACCTTGCATCCACCTGGAGAGAGTGGGAGATGGAACTCCACTCACTCCCAGGCGTTAATACACGCCGAAGCTACTTCCCACCCACAGTGAGGCCAGAGACATGTAAAATGGATCTACACGTCTTCAGTGACGCCTCCGAGGTCGCCTACGGATCAGTAGCCTACTTGCGGGCCCAAGAAGAGGGGGGAGAGATCTACACAGCATTCACCCTCGCCCGCTCGAGAATAGCCCCACGCAAGCAACAGTCTATCCCACGTCTAGAGCTCTGCGCAGCCCTCGCAGGAGCGCATCTAGCCACGCTCATCCAACGTGAGCTCACCATTCCGGTGCATAGAACAATCCTGTGGTCAGATTCCACGACAGTACTCGCCTGGATCAAATCGGATTCATGCAAATACAAAGTCTTCGTGGGAGTCAGAGTCACTGAGATTCAAGAGTTAACCGGAGAGTTAACCGGAGAAGCAAACTGGCGCTATGTTGATACAAAACACAACCCAGCTGACGTCATCACCCGGGGAATGTCCCTAGATGACTTAACCCATAACATCTACAGTGACGGACCAGCATTCCTCAAGCTCCCGGAAGGAGATTGGCCCACGCCCACCCCGAGGGAAGCAAGTGACGAGGAGGCTGAGAATAAGAAACCCATGTTCTGTGGATTGAGCACTGTTGTCTCCGCAGACCCCAACATAGACGATTGCATTACCATAGAGAGTGCGCAGCAACGGACATTCCTGCGGCACCACCCAGAGATTAAGTCCCCCGCTGATATGTCAGCAGCTGACTACGAGGAAGCAGAACTGCTTCTACTGCAACGAGCCCAGAGAGACTCGTTCCCCGATGAACTAGACTGTCTACAGGGAGGAAAGCCCGTCCCATCAGACAGCAGATTGATTCATCTGGCCCCCGAGAGTGACACACATACCCTCATCAGAGTGGGTGGTCGCCTGCGGAGAGCCCCCAATTTACCGGATGACATTAAGTACCCGATCGTATTGAACAGCCGACACAAGGTCACAGAGCTGATTATAAAGAAATACGACGAGGATGTACACCACGCAGGAGCAGAGAGAGTCTTCGCGGAAATCAGACGTCGTTACTGGATACTTCAAGGAAGAGAGGCGGTGCGACGCTTCCAGCGAACCTGTCTAGACTGCCGAAAGTGGCGCGCGCAGCCCAGCATACCACGGATGGCTGACCTACCTCCATGTCGCCTCCGACTCGGCGACAAGCCATTCCACTCAACAGGCATGGACTGTTTTGGCCCGCTGCACATAAAGAAAGGAAGAGGCACCGAGAAGCGGTGGGGTATTGTATTCAAATGCATGACCACCAGAGCGATACATATCGAGCTCCTTCCGACCATGAGCGCAGACTCATTCCTTATGGCCTTCCGAAGATTCACATCACGGAAAGGAAAACCGTCTACATTATTGTCCGATCACGGGACAAACTTCAAAGGCGGAGAAAGAGAGCTGAGGGAGAGCTTCCAAGCTATGGGCCCAGAACTTAAGACCCACCTCGCTCCAGCCCAGATTGACTTCCAATTCAACCCCCCAAACGCACCCCACTTCGGTGGAACTTGGGAACGAGAAGTACGTTCTATAAAGACAGCCCTGTACGCAGTACTTGGGGCCCAGACTGTGGCGGAAGAAGTCCTAATGACAGTCCTCACGGAGATTGAGGGAGTATTGAACTCAAAGCCCCTCGGTTACGTCTCCAGTGATGTAGCAGATGTCGACCCAGTCACCCCCAACACCCTCCTGATGGGGCGGCTAGATCCCGCGTTACCCCAGACAATGTACCGGCCTGAAGAAGCGAACGGCCGACGAATGTGGAGGTACAGCCAAGTATTAGCCGACAAGTTTTGGAGCAGTTTCCTACTGCACTACCTACCGTCTCTACAGACCCGCCAGAAGTGGGTAAAAGAGAGAGACAATTTGACGGAAGGAACAGTCGTCATGATTATTGACCAGTCACTACCCAGAGCTATGTGGCCGGCTGGCCGCGTAAGCAAAGTGATCACCGGTGCCGATGGCAAGGTCCGAGCAGCTGAAGTACTCGTCCAGGGGCGCATTTACACCCGTCCTGTGGCGAGGCTCATAGAACTGCCCCGACTCCCAGACACAATCGATGATGACCATGACCCTATGACTTTGTGAGTTGACTGACCATTACAGCGAACCCTTGAGTGGTAGACAGTGCGGTTAATCTGTCTCTGCTTAACTAATTGGGTTGGGACCAATTAGGGGGCGGCTGTTCTGAAGGATCAGATTAAACCGAATATATATATTTATTTATATATATATATTTAATTGTATTTGTATATCCCCTGATATCCCTTGTATATTCCTTGTACAATATGCATTGAATATCCCTTCTAGTCTACTGACCATCCCATAATAGTCTCCATTCTACCATTGGACGAGACCTTGGTGCCAGGTCGCCATACCCCTCAGACCAGGTTCAATCGTACCGCTCAACATGTATGGACAAGTCCTAGTTCCGCGTAGGAATATGTCTACCGCACCACTAATGGTACTATTTGTTCATAGTGCGTATATATACTGCGCTATTAAAGTAGAGCTTTCTTTTAGTCCAGTTCCTTACCCTCCAACAGAGTGACAGACGCAAAAGCCTCCCCGCGAACCACGTGTGGGCAGTAAGGCCAATTCGGCCCAGTATCGGCATTGAGACATCGTGTATATTAATATTTGAATAGTCATATTTGGCACTATATCGTCGAGTTGGACGTATTCTATTAAGCTAATAATAGTCTATTCATATGTAGTGCCTCGTGCGGTAAGAGTTCTATAGTAATCAGCACCCCCATCGTTTCGGGCATCAGCTGGACGCTTATCCAGGGTGGTTGACCCCACGTGAAGCTGCACCCGAGGAGCTCCAGGCCAAAGAGCGAGTGGACCTGTATATTGGATTATTCTACCGACGACGGCTAGCCTTCCCCGGCTTGGATTATGCTTTGAGTACTTTGATTATTCTATGGATAAAGGCCAACACTGCGGTGTGTTGGAAATACCCCCCCCGGAGAGGACGACAGGTGAGAAGACGCTCTACACGACGAGGTCGCCTCACGTCTCTCCATCGTGGACCGGAGGACGCCGGCCACAGAGAGTCCAACTGCTTTCATCTGTGGATCGAGGATCGCTGGGCACCGGGTCGCACGACTGTGGGCTCTCCCAGGATACCCTCGGCCAGACGGGATACAGCCAGACTCTACCCCCCCCCCTCCAGCTGTCCTACAAGCAGTCGGAACCTTCCCCTAGTGTATTCAGCTATATAATCATTCAAGTATCATTGCTATTGTTCCCTAAATATTCCAGGTTGTATATTTGCTTCCTGCGCAATCAGAGATTGGACATTCGATATTGATCTACCTACGAATACTCATTTGCCATAAAAGTGCATACTATTTCAAATCATAAATGTAATTAAGTGATCGTTGTACATACCTTTTGCTATGTATTATTAATAAACGCAGACTTTCGACTTGGTACATTTGTGTTGGATCCGTTTCATCAGGTGGGAGTGTTTATCATAATTATTTATACCTAGTACTGGGTGGCCAGAGTCTAAAGTACAAGAGGTAGTGGTAGTAAGTATCATATCTAACAATACAGTCAGGGAATTGTACCCCTCAGTTACACCACCCCAATAACAGCCTGTTCCAGCTGCTGAGGTCAGGCAGACGCCTGCGAACCCCAGCTACTAGGACAGAGCGGCTTAGGCTCAGCTTCTTCCCCCAGGCCATCAGAGCCCTGAACAATGAACATTGAGTGCCACAGAACACTGAACTATCCACACACAAGCACACATGAACACACACACGACACGCACGCTGTGCACGCTCACACACTAGCAGCCACTTAACACTTTAACATGAGCGGTCACACACGCATGCCGCACACACGCACACTTATGGCCAAAAGGAAAGGCCACTTTAAATTAGAATAACAGGAACAGTGTATTGCACTACCAAAGCTACCTAGCATGTCCTATATGCTCTGTAAATAACTATGTACAGATACCGAGATGTCACACCATGTTACCTGTTACCTGTTTATTGCACAATGTTGTTTTTTTATTGGATTCTATTATATGTTGTACCACTGTATTGCACATCGTTGCGGGCAAGACCACCCGCATTTCATTGTATACTTGTATGCCGTGACAATTAAAACTCTTGACTTGACTTGACTTGAAAGAAGCTCTTTCAGTATTCCTACCAGAGATGTGAACTCGGTGCCGGACCCTAGAATATTATGGATGTCGGTAAAGGGAATGATCAAGGATTTCACGGATAGCTTTTCATCCAAAATACGCAAGAATCGATGCTCAAAACTGGTGGAATTAGAAACGCTCTACTCTACATTATTTACTTCTTTACAATATAACGACTCGGCTCGACTGGAATCTCAAGTTAATTTACTAAAAATAGAGATTAACGCCATTTACAGACAACAATCTGAAGTACAAATACGTAGCACAAGACAACAGCATTACTCTCAAGGTTCCAAACCAAGTCACCTACTAGCTACGCGATTAACAGTTAACGCAAAATTTGCAGATATAACCTCCATTAAAGCACAACAAGGACTTGTAACAGACACCAAAGAAATAAATACGACATTCAAAGAATTCTACTCCAACTTGTATAAATCAGAAACGACCTTCGATCAAAACAAAATGGACACATATCTTAATCAAATTAACCTCCCCAAACTTTCAGAGGATGATGCTAAACAGTTAGAAACACCAATCACACAAGAGGAACTCAGGAAGGCCATATCCGAAATGCAAAGTGGTAGGGCTCCTGGAAGAGACGGTATCCCACCAGAAATGTACCTCTCATGTTGGGACATAATTGGACCGCTATTACTTAATATGATTTTATACTCAGTCAAGGAGGGGAACTTTCATAAGAACGACAATATTGCACTCATAACAGTCCTCCTTAAAAAAGACAAAGACCCCACCGAGTGCGGTAGTTATAGACCCATAAGCCTCCTCGGAACCGATATCAAACTGTTCTCTAAGGTATTAGCCATCAGACTTCAAAAGCATATGACGTCTTTAGTTCATCCGGATCAAACTGGCTTCATAAGAAACCGTTTGATCACTGACAACATAAGACGATTACTATACGTACTAGATGCCAGCAAGGACGACACCACACCCAAGGCGATGCTGTCCCTGGATCAGTGCATGTGAGCGGATCGGAGCGTGAGCGGCGCGGGGCGCGGAGCGGCCGGTTTTGACGTGAGCGAGGAGTGGGTTTTAAAATGAGTCGGCGCGACGTCCGGAGCGAGAGTTCTCCTCCGCTCCAATCCACTCCAGGCCGCTCACAGTGGTTTAACACTGTTGATGTAATATATACATGCAGTACAATGTCAAAGCAACAGATGGCGATGTACAAACATGAAGGCCATTTTCAACCAATGAGAAGGGTTCAGGCTTCGTCACTGTAGAGACGCCCACCATAGATATCTATGACGCCCACACTCACTCTCCTGTTAGAAAAGGTATCGACGCCATTGTTGTTGACGTTAGCTTACATGCTAACGTTAATGGCAGCGACCATAGCATTGTGGCTCGGCTAGCCTATCATCGCTTAATAGAACTAGTGAATGGATAAACAACGTTATTTAACATTGCAGAATGGCTACAATTACAATGCGGCTCAATACAAACAATTGTTAAGGGGCCCAGGGGGTGTAGACTGTTGTAGTTTGAGCTCATTTACACCATGCTCCAAAAAAGAAAAAGAAAAACTGCCGAGCGATCTGGCGCGGGGAGTGGGGAGCGAGCGGAGAGCGACTTGGGGGCGGGGTCAACATGAGCGATTAGCGGAGCGGACCAAGCTTTAAAGAGCGAAGAGCGGATTTCTCGGCCGCGCCGATCCGCTCACGTGGTCTGCCCTGGATGCAATGAAAGCTTTTGATAGGCTGGAATGGTCGTATCTATGGGCGGTATTAGAAAGGATGGGGTTAGGAAAAGGATTCATTGATATGATTAAAGTATTATACAAAGACCCATCGGCCATGATTACAACAGGTATAATCACCTCCGGAATATTTCCGGTATCACGCTCTTCTAGACAGGGTTGCCCTCTTAGTCCCGGCCTATTCGATTTATCACTAGAACCTTTAGCACAATATATAAGACAATCCCAACTCATAGAACCAATCGTAATCAAGGGCACACAACACAAAATTAGTCTATATGCGGACGACGTAATACTGTTCATGCAAAACCCTAACACCGCAATGCCTTATCTTCTCAAGTTGATTAATGACTTTGGCGACCTATCAGGATTTTAAATAAACTGGCCAAAGTCGGCTTTCCTTCCACTGAACGCCCCTGCAAAGAATACGAGTCTTCCAGAAGAAATACCAATGGTTAAACACTTTAGATGCTTGGGAGTTGAAGTATTCCCTACCATAAGCCAAACGGTGAAACACAATTACATAGAAATCCAAAATAAAATAAAATGCAACCTTGACAGGTGGTCAAAACTTAAAAACTCAGCACAGGCACGGGTTTCAATAGTTAAGATGGATGTCTTACCTAGAATCAACTTCATCAGCTCAATGCTTCCGTTACCCCCTCCAGATGGTTACTGGAAAAAATTACACTCTTCCGCATATAAATTTATTTGGAATAACAAACCACCACGTATAAAAAGATCCACCGCACAGAGAAACAAAGCCGACGGAGGGATGGCAATCCCAAATTTGTTCCACTATTTTAAGGCATACACTTTAAGACCACTGACAACCTGGTTTGAACCCCAAGCATCAGTATCCTGGAGAAATTTAGAAGTAAATATAGTAGCACCACAGAGACTGCACCAAAATATAGTATACACCAAAATATCAATTAAGCAATGCGAACTGAAATTTGGCCCCATAATTACACATGCGATCCGGATATGGCGTGAAACACAAAAAAAATATTCTAACCCACATAAATGGCATAATCATACTCCCTTATTCAATAACAATGCACTCCTGATTAGAAAACGACCTATAATATTCCCTAGATGGGAAAAGCAAGGCATATACATTAGGAGATGTTTTCAACAAACAGGGTATTTGTAGTTATGATGAAATAGAAAAAAAGTTTAATCTCACCGGTTCCACATATCTTTTTACGCACAATTATTGTTATGTTTGAAGACTCACAGTGTTCCATTAAAGATACCAATTGCACACCACAGATACCACAAATTCTTCTATGAAAGAGAGACATCGAGAGGTTTTGTATCAGATTTTTATCACCAATTACTAACGGCTTCGTATGAAACCCTCCACCTAGACTCTGTTTGGAGGAGGGATATACCAGACCTAGAAAAAGATTTTGATTGGCAAGAAGCCTGGGCAAATGTTCGACTTGAATCAAGGAACCCGGACCATCAACAAATCAATCTTAACTATATTCATAGGACATACTTGACTCCTATAAGACTGAACAGAATGGGTCTTAAACAAGACTCCAAATGCTCCTTATGTACAAATGGGGACGAGGGGACATTTATGCACATGTATTGGGACTGCCCACCAGTTAAGATATTCTGGGAAGAAGTGACCCAGCAATTATCAAATCTCTTAATTATGAATATACCTGTACACCCCTCTATATTACTGCTGAATGATGTTTTTGAATATGCAGTACCTATACAACAAAAGAGATTGGTTTTATCTGGTATTACAGTGGCTAAAAAACTGATAGCATCACGATGGTTTCAACTGGAAAAAATGTGCCGAAAGGTCTGGATTCTTACATATCTCGATGTGATTTATCTAGAAATATCTACAGCAAGAATTTTGGGTCTCAATGAATCCAAATTGACAATGTGGTTAGAAGTGGTGGAGAGAATAAAAGCTAGCATTTAATGGTAGTGTTTGGTTAGGAGCGAAGGATAATGGATGGATTATCCATGGGGGGGTCCAGGGCGGGGGGTGCGAGCAGGAGCATATGTGTGTAGGGGAATAGATAGCAGGTATTAGGGGTATATCTTGTATAAGACATTTATCCAAACGATGAGTTAACTGATGTACACTGTTTTACAATGCTTGTATATCTAATCGTGTGTTGTCATGTTTGTTTGTGTTTGTTTAAAAAATTATAAAAAAATAAAATACAAAAAAAAAAGAGATCATTAGAATATATATTTAGATTATTACAAGATATCATTTGAATAGATCTAAAATAGATCTGATACCAGGTTAAATAGATTGGATACCAGGTTAAAATAGATCTGATACCAGACTAAAATAGATCTGATATTATTCTAAAATAGATCTGATACCAGGTTAAATAGATTTGATACCAGGTTAAAATAGATCTGATACCAGACTAAAAATAGATCTGATATTAGGCTAAAATAGATCTGATACCAGGTTAAAATAGATTATCTGTATCAGAGAATTTCCCCAACACTCAAAAGTAACAGGTCTAAACATGCCAGATATCAAAGCAAAGTGACTTAATTAGTTTGTTATTTTTTATTGTTATTATTATTGTTCTTATTATGTAATAATGTTATTAGATACATAATAAATGATTAAATAATGTTTGCTTTAAGCTTTGAAAACGCCTCTCGAAGAAAAGGCTAGCATTAACACCTCTGTCGGTTTCTGCTTGGCGTGAACAATAGCCCCCTCCACCTCGCCCAGTCGCTCCCCTCACATGAATAGCTTTAAGCTGTCAGTACAGTGAGTGCTGTCACAGTCATGACTGTGAAAATAGCTGTTATACGAGCTGAAAGTAGAAGAATAGAATAGACTAAGAATAGGGTTCGAGCCGAGCTCTCGGCGTTGCTACCAGCTTGGCTGGTCGTTCATACTAATACAATTGGCAGTGTTAGGGGTGGGAAAGCTGGTGGGTGGGGGTCCTGGTCGTTGTAAACAGCGACTCCTACAGTTCGGTCGGGGCGCCTGCTCAGCGCGGATAGGATCTAAGGGGGGTAGTGTGACCCTTCCACACGTTACACCCTCTCAGTGAGAGTCCGCGCTGCCAGGTGAAAAGAAGCGGTTGATTGGCTACACATGTGTCGAAGGAAGCACGTGATAGCCTCCACTCTCCCAGACCGACCGTAGGGGGTAGAGTGCGCAGCGACCAGGAAGGGGATTGGGAATTGGCATAACGACTAACATTGGGATGGGAGAAAAACGGAGGAAAAAGGAGGGGGGAAAAGATTAAAAAGAAATATATATATATATACTAAGAATAGAGTCTTTATTGTCATTATACAGATAATCAGACTCAACAGTTGGATGAGTTACATCCAGTAGTAGTAGTGACATCACAATACAAAAATAAAATTAGTTAAGATAGAATAGTCAATTATTTACAGAAAGTGTCTTGCGTGTTGTCGTGTATGTGCATGACATGGTTCAGTGCTGGGTGTGTGTCCATCCAATTACAATAAGTAGTAGTAGTACGATAAATAAAATAAGATATCAATGAGGTAAGATCAAATTAAATAGTCAATTTCATGTCTTGCGTACAAGTGTATGTGCATCTTAAGGTGCAGTACAGGGTGCATGTGTATAGCCTATTGTGTGTGTGTGTGTGTGTTCAAGACTGTGGTCTCTGAGAATGTTCAAATAGACTTATTTTTTAATGCATGCTTTGAGGTGTGTTGACAATGAGATGGACTTGACGGCCTGCCACAAAACTACAAACTATAGACTGTGTGACTGTGGGCTAACAACACACACAGACATATATACACACACACACACACGTGTACGACTACGCACACACTTTCTTTCACACATTGATACACAAGCAGGCTGTATATATTAAAGCTCTTATATTATTGTAAGTATAGATTTATAAATAGATTTATAAATAGATTATAGACACATACCGTACATACTCCAAGAGAAACACAGAGAGAGAGAGAATCATGTTGTAAGAGGAATGGATCTCTGATCTCTCTCTACCTCTCTCTCTGTCTATCTCTGTGTCTCTTGCTCTCTCTCTTTGCCCGTCTGTCCCTGTGTGTGTGCACCTGCGTGTGTGTGTGTGTGTGAGGAAGAGACCGAGAGAGTCAGAGAGTTCACTTTCAGTTCAATGGACTCAGGAAATGATGCATGTGTTTCAGTGGCTTGTAAGATAGTCTCCTCCACCAGAAACAAGCAGACTCTTCTATCCTCCACCTGGTAGGTATATAATGTCTGAAACCATTCCATCACATCATCAGAGCTGTTCAACCTTGTAATAACGTCTGTGATTTAGTAGCTGGAGCAGGTCGTCTTTCTGTTTAAGCTAGTGGCTGGCGATGGCGCTGTGTCTAAAGAAAAACGTTGTGACTAGAGATGTGAATCCATTATAGGTATCAGGTTCCGATAGGATGTAATTCACGTATCAGATATTGGCCTGACTTCACCGATCCACGTTACCAATCCAGATTCCACATTTCTCTATTGTTGTCACTATAACAAATTATAACTAGTAGCACCAGTGCTTTTTTTTTATCATACTGTCGGGTTTTAAAACGTGTAAACCCCGATCGGTAATGAGATTTAAAAGAAGTAAAGAATGATACACTTTTGAGGGTATTTATTACAAGAAGGTTGATTAAGCAAGGTACAATTTAAATCAAGTTGGTACAACCGGCCGGTCGTGTAGAAAAATAAGTGAAGTCGAGTCAGTCTACTCCAGTCAGTGAAGTCCAGTCCGTCCGTCCAGTCAGTGCAGCAGTGTCCAGGAGAAGTAAAAGCAGAAGTCCAGCTCCTTCCCTGTCAGGGTGTTTTATAGCGGCCAGGGATTGATGGAGAGTGAGGTACTCAGCCTGTATCTGGCCGGGGCCGTATAATCCTGGGCCAGTCATATATTCAGCCACTTGTGGCATCTCGTGTCAATGAGTTGAATTGATGGTGAGTTTTGTGGAGAGAGAGAGAGAGAGAGAGAGAGAGAGAGAGAGAGCCCCCCCCCCCCCCCCCACTGGCTCTGTATGGCCCCTCAAAGACACAGGAAGTGTGTATGGACCTCTGTCTGCCTGTATGTCCGTCTGTCTGTCTGCCAACCAACAGGCAGCTAATGTATAATAGGGTTATTGTGAGACAAAGTGAGAGAGTCAGAGAGAGAGAAAAACACTCTTCCTCACTTGTTTCACTCCTCCTCTTGCCCACTCTTATTCACACACACACACACACACACACAACTGTCTTTCCCAGACCAGACAACAGCCCACGCTGAAATCAAAGGCTACCCCAGGTTCTAGAAGAGGCCCGGTTATCTAAGAACGGACACGACAGGAAGCATCTGGTTCCAACAGGTTCTTTAATACTGAAAAAGAATGCAAACTTAGAAAAACACAGTTGTGTGTGTGTGTGTGTGCGTGTCTGGAGTATCCTACTAGTTAAGTTAGTGAGCAGGTCACACTGTATCCTACTAGTTCAGCTAGTGAGCAGGTCACACTGTATCCTACTGGTTCAGCTAGTGAGCAGGTCACACTGTATCCTACTGGTTCAGCTAGTGAGCAGGTCACACTGTATCCTACTAGTTCAGTTAGTGAGCAGGTCACACTGTATCCTACTAGTTCAGCTAGTGAGCAGGTCACACTGTATCCTACTGGTTCAGCTAGTGAGCAGGTCACACTGTATCCTACTGGTTCAGCTAGTGAGCAGGTCACACTGTATCATACTGGTTCAGTTAGTGAGCAGGTCACACTATCATACTGGTTCAGTTAGTGAGCAGGTCACACTGTATCCTACTGGTTCAGCTAGTGAGCAGGTCACACTGTATCATACTGGTTCAGTTAGTGAGCAGGTCACACTATCATACTGGTTCAGCTAGTGAGCAGGTCACACTGTATCCTACTGGTTCAGTTAGTGAGCAGGTCACACTGCATCCTACTAGTTCAGCTAGTGAGCAGGTCACACTGTATCCTACTAGTTCAGCTAGTGAGCAGGTCACACTGTATCCTACTAGTTCAGCTAGTGAGCAGGTCACACTGTATCCTACTAGTTCAGTTAGTGAGCAGGTCACACTGTATCCTACTAGTTCAGCTAGTGAGCAGGTCACACTGTATCCTACTAGTTCAGTTAGTGAGCAGGTCACACTGTATCCTACTAGTTCAGCTAGTGAGCAGGTCACACTGTATCCTACTAGTTCAGTTAGTGAGCAGGTCACACTGTATCCTACTGGTTCAGTTAGTGAGCAGGTCACACTGTATCCTACTAGTTCAGTTAGTGAGCAGGTCACACTGTATCCTACTAGTTCAGTTAGTGAGCAGGTCACACTGTATCCTACTAGTTCAGCTAGTGAGCAGGTCACACTGTATCCTACTAGTTCAGCTAGTGAGCAGGTCACACTGTATCCTACTAGTTCAGCTAGTGAGCAGGTCACACTGTATCCTACTAGTTCAGCTAGTGAGCAGGCCACACTGTATCCTACTGGTTCAGTTAGTGAGCAGGTCACACTGTATCCTACTAGTTCAGTTAGTGAGCAGGTCACACTGTATCCTACTAGTTCAGCTAGTGAGCAGGTCACACTGTATCCTACTAGTTCAGCTAGTGAGCAGGTCACACTGTATCCTACTAGTTCAGCTAGTGAGCAGGTCACACTGTATCCTACTGGTTCAGCTAGTGAGCAGGTCACACTGTATCCTACTAGTTCAGCTAGTGAGCAGGTCACACTGTATCCTACTAGTTCAGTTAGTGAGCAGGTCACACTGTATCCTACTGGTTCAGCTAGTGAGCAGGTCACACTGTATCCTACTAGTTCAGCTAGTGAGCAGGTCACACTGTATCCTACTGGTTCAGCTAGTGAGCAGGTCACACTGTATCCTACTAGTTCAGCTAGTGAGCAGGTCACACTGTATCCTACTAGTTCAGCTAGTGAGCTGGTCACACTGTATCCTACTGGTTCAGTTAGTGAGCAGGTCACACTGTATCCTACTAGTTCAGCTAGTGAGCAGGTCACACTGTATCCTACTAGTTCAGCTAGTGAGCAGGTCACACTGTAGTTAGCTGAAGACAATGTGTTTCATTTTGTTCTTACAAACCTGCAGAAGTTCATCAGTTTACTGTCACCTTGACAACAGACAGACAGGCAGGTAGCATCTGGTTCAAACAGGTTATTCAAAGGTAGAATCTCTAATGCCGCCAAACAGTGACCTCTAGGCAAAAGAGCCCGCTTGGTATTGGGCTTTGTTTATCATTTGTTTTGTTTTGGTCTGATGTGTGGGTTGGAGTTGAGTGGGGATAAGGGAGGGGTTGCTACTGCTGACCACACCTCAGGCTCTGAGGATTATTCACAGTATAATAATAAATAAGTTACTGAACAGCTATAGTAGGGGTGCAAGAAAATATTGATATACTTGAGTATTGTGATATGTGTTGCAAATACTGTATACATTCTCAAAAAAGTTTACCTGCAAATATTTGTGGGTGGCAGTAGTTTGTTTTGTGTTGTGTTTTAAATCCTGACCATTAGATAGCAGTGTTGTAATCCTCCCACCCACCACCCTCTAGTCTCTCTCTCCACGTCTGCTCCTATCACACTGTGTCCTGTTCTAACTCACATGCGGAAGAAAACTCACATTATAATAATCATCATTATCATCTTGGCATAGCAATGACAGGCCCCGCCCCTCTTCTTGTTACCATGTGACGCGCTGTCATGGCAACTGCTGTTCACCCTCCACACACATTAAACGTCTGTTTCTAGTGGTGTCAAACTCTCTCTCTCTCTCTGACCATTCTGCTAATGCAATCCTTATCAAGATGACAAGCCCTTGAAGCCCCCACCCTGCTCGCTGTGGAGACACACTGCCTGTAAACACACTCTCTCTCTTCTTGTCTGTGTTGCTCTCAGATGGCTATAAGCAGTGCTGTCATACACCAATACATATACCTTTTGTTTACATTATATACACTGAAAAACCATCGAGATCCTTCAAAGTATAGCATAGGGACATCGAAGTAAAACTGTATATTGTATAGTAGTGTACATAGGACCCAGTGCCTTTAAGTTGTAGCTCAACATTGTATTGCAATTATCTCAGGATTTATTAACATGTCTATTTTATCATGTCTATTCTACTATTTTATTTACTATTATTTACTATTGTATTCTTGCACAATTGAAGCGGGCATGGCCAACCGCATGTCACTGTATGCCCTGGTATGTATGTGATAAATAAACTCATGAATCTTGAGAGAACATTGCAGGTGGGTTTCTAAAGGAGGCCGTCGCTGAACGCAGTGGTGAATCGACTCAGCAGAACATAGTACAACTAGATGCACCAATCCACCTTTTCCAGCTCCCATATCGATACCGAACTGATACCAATACTAGAGCTATTCTTTATTTTTTATGAATCTGTTTATTCACATTTCTAAATGTACACACTTTATATAAAATAGAACATTAACACTATGGGTGCCATGGGTTAAATTCATTATATACCATAGGTTGCCGGCTCTATTTGTCTATGGAGAAGTACCCCTTCTTTGCATGGCTATAACTTTTTAAATTCTATTGCTACATTGCCATTATTAGGGCCCATTCAAAGTCCTATATGTATTGTTCATTGTGTAGCAACGTTAAACTTTTTCATTCACATATTCATAGTAAAGTATGGTCTAATGTATAAGTATGTTTTCATCTCTTTCTGCAGCTTTCTCCAGAACGTGATCTATAGCCCCAAATGCATTATATTGATGATGAAATACAGTTTGATGGCAATCGGGGCGATATAAAAAATTTCAATTGGACGTACTTCTAGAATGATCTACGTATGATCTGATGATGACCGGATGGGCGGGGGATCGTTTATAATTCCGTGGGCAGCGTTAGATGATTCATCCAGAGTGGGTCATATGTTCATCATAACAGTTTATATGGAACACGTTCAAGAATAACGCTGAATCTCACCGGATCTTCCTCGCGCTGTTGGACGATCAGCGTGGTGTAGACCGTTTTCGATTATGGGATGTTTATCCTGATGAACCATTTCCAGCTTGTATAATACTATATACGTCCAAATCATGTTTATCGAGTTATTGGCAATGGATCGCTATTATATTGTGACGAGCGAGTGCCGGCAGCCAAACCGAGTGCCCGGAAGTAATATGGCCGACCAGCACAACCTCCATAGCACTTCCTGTTTGGCGATTGCGCCGATCGGCCACCAGATGGCGCTCCTGAACCGCCAGAGAGCTCAGTGGGTCCTCCTGGTGGATCTCAGGCCAGCGGAGGGGAAATATGAATCCGATCGCAGATTTTTGAAATATTGATATTAAAGACGCTGTACAGTGTCCTTCGGCAACTTGAGCATGGCCGGGAATGACGCTGTAAAGCGTTTCCCAGCAGTCAAAGTGTTAAACATAAACACTGACACACCCACTATATGATATGACGTTTATTCTTCTTTCTGGAAAAAGGAGTGATACATTTAATGCCATTACAAGTGAGGACACTGGACAGAGAGACAGAGAGCTAGAGTACACACACCTCTCCCTCCCGGCAGGTGATGAATGAGAAGTGAATGATACGGTATTGATGAGATATAGCACATATACTACAGAGACATTCCTCGACACCAAGTCTCTCTCTCTCTCTCTCTCTCTCTCTCTCTCTCTCTCTCTCTCCCTCTCCCTCTCCCTCACCACTCTCTCGAGTTGGACATTCTAGTGCCACTTAACCTTCGGGTGAGGATTATAATTCAAATAAATTACAAAAAAAAGTAAGTAAAAAAGTATGCAGTCCTCAAGTTCACGTAAAAAAAAATCCACTTTTGGGGGCGCCAGTTAAGAGGTTAATGTTATCAAGGGATCTATGTTTATCAAAATACAGTAGGTAATTTGCTTAAAAAAATTGGCTACAGTACCTTACAAATGATAGAGATAACAGATCCACATGGGACTATAATCGGCGACGATCTCAACTGGTCATTAACGGGCTACTAGTCCTGTGTGAATAGGCTACTCATCATAGGACAGCAAGCACATCTAATTTTTAGGCTTTCCAACCTGTCTCTTCTTGACCCGAGGCCTACGCCAGTTAATCATGGAGTAGGTGATTTAAGGGCCTTAGCTAAATCCCTAAATTGCCCATTTTCCCCACGTTGTTCACGGATTGCTTCAACATTCTCTCATCGGGTTACTGATGGACAAGCCACCATCGAAGTCACAGGCAAGAGAACGCATGCATACCCAATACACAATGCATAGACACACAAAATGCACACACACACACCCACAGCCATAGACACACAAAATACACACACACACACCCACAGCTATAGACACAAAATACACACGCACACACACACAGCTATAGACATACAAAATACACGCACACACACAGCTATAGATGCACAAAATACACACACACACAGCTATAGACACAAAATACACACACAGCATCTTACTACAGTTCTGACCCAGAATCTTATTTATCTGGTCTAGAATTATATTAAAATAATAAATGAAAGCTCAACATGCCGTGTCATGTCTGGATACCATGTAGGCCTGTTTACAGTTAGACTTGTTCAAAACGCTTGTGACTGGAATTAGCAACATTCTACATAACATATTTGTTCACCCTATGTGTCTATAATTCAAACAGGGTAGTGGAGAAAGCTGACAAGCTGGCAAGTTTACAAGTTATACTTACAACTTCTACTTACAAGTCATCAGGAAGGGCACAACTCTATCAGCTGAGTAACAATATTCATCAAAGTGTTGAGTGCTACAGTGTAGGTTAGTTTATTAGGACAAGTGCATGACAGTAAGGTTAGTTAGGGTTAGATATTTTTTTCTTTTTAATTCAGATAGCCTTCTGGCTGATTAGCCAGACTAAAGCAACCTCAGGAGCTGATCTCCAAGCCCAGGTAACTGTAGCTGGTACTGTGTTTCAACACTTCTCCATAGGTGAACTGGTAGGGGTTTCCCTGATGTTTTCTTTTACAAATTCACTTCTAGTGATAATATCTTTCACAATAATAATATTGTGAAAGATCATATCTTTCACAATATTCTTTAACAATGTCAATGCTTTGCTGCAGCCCTTGAGCTGTTGATGTCCCCTCTCTCTCTCTCTCTCTCTCTCTCTCTCTCTCTCTCTCTCTCTCTCTCTCTCTCTCTCTCTCTCTCTCTCTCTCTCTCTCTCTCTCTCTCTCTCTCATCTGGTCTTGGTTTAAGAGGTTCTTGTCTCCTGCTTTAGATCAGAGCCTCTGACCTAGGGGTAAATATACAGTGGGCCTTGTGTGTGTGTGTGTGTGTGTGTGTGTGTGTGCGCGCGCATGGGTGCGCACAGGGAATCATCCATTTCCTCCCACATCCAGAACCATATTCCCCTCCTCCTGCATCTGAGGTCACGGTAGTCTCTCTCTCTCTCTCGACACACACAGCTCTCTGCAGGCTCGGTAGAGAGAGGCATGGTGTCATGGCTTACAGCGGCTCGGGGGTTCGGTTTCAAGATATCTCCTGGGCACGTCGGGGGCCATCGCTATGGCGACTCGTTTTCAACAGAACACGCCGCCCCGAGAGCCTTTCCTCGTTAGGCACGGTCGGTCGGGGGAAGTCCAGACGAGAGAGAGAGCGAGAGATGGGAACATGTGGTCTTTTTTTTACTGAGGCCAAAAGCCTCCAACCGCACGGGGTCATTTGCCAGAAAGTTAACGGCCAACAAATGGGTGTTGGAACACAATTCTACACGCGGTGATAAAGCAGCAGGCTCTTCTCTGGCTTCCAGAGGGCATGGTGTGGTAATGATGTGACTCAGTAGCTATCGGGTGTAACCCGGGGCGTGACATTAACACCCGCCACCCGCCAAATGATGAGGGTAGAATTCGGCAGTGGCGTGTAACTCCGTCACTCTTAGCAGCCACTTTGGCGGGTAGACCATGCAGCGTCCGTTTTAGAGTCGCAGTGAGGAGTCTGTCTCTCTCTCTCTCTCTCTGAACGCTTGCGTCGCGCGTAATGAGAGTCTCTTTCTCTCTCGGAACACAGTGTGCACTGACTTGCGTCGCGCGTAATGACAGTCTCTCTCTCTCTCTGTAGCCAAACTTTACACTATAAAAACGAACTGGATATTTGGTGTGTGTGTGTGTGGGGGGGGGGGGGGGGGGTGTGAGAGACATTTTGGCTGGTGAAAATGCTGAGTGGCCAGTGACTTTGGAAAACCACTGGCCACAGTGGCTGGTGAGCCAAAAAGTTCATGTCAAGCCCTGGGTGTAACTCTCACCCTCTGTGATCAGTCACTGAATCGACGCAACTAGATGCATTTTATAGGTGCTTTAGAGGTGTTTCTCAACTGGTGGGTTGCGACCAAAAAGTTTTAAGTGGATCGCGGATGTGTGTGAAAAAGAAAATAAAAAATTACCTATCTTTGTGAAAGTGGCTTCTCAGTTCTGGTTCTCAGTTCTGGTCCAGCCGAAGACAAAGCGGAGGAACAGATTGGACATTGAGCATGACCTCAGAGTTGCTTTGTCTACCATCACCCCAGACTTTGAGTCTCTTGTCAGGAGCAAACAACATCCCCAGTTATCCCATTAGTTCCCTGGGATGTTAAGCTAAGAAGTCTGCTAAGAAGGATATATTATTTATTATTATTATTTTATTTCATTGTGTTTTTAGCCCTTAGTTGCACTTTTGTTGCAACCCCAGTTATCCCATTAGTTCCCCCAAACTTAGGTATGTTATGTTAAGCTAAGAAATCTGCTAAGAAGCATATATTATTTATTATTTTATTTCATTGGGTTTTTAGCAATAGTTGCACTTTTGTTGCACTTTTTTTGTGTTTATTTCATGTTTTGAAAGATTGCGTATTACTAGGGCTGGACGGTATGGTCTAAAATGTATATCACGGTATAATTTGAAGCATAGACGGTAACGGTATATATCACGGTATATTAACTTATCTTAAAATGTCTATATAAATGCTTCTGAAGGGGTAAAACACTGGTACAGCTGCTGAGCTATACTATAGCTAATGTCCATCAATATCTTCCTTTTTAATTAAATAGGTTCAAGAATCGAATCAGGATTGTTAGCAGAGAGAGAGAGAGAGAGAGAGAGAGAGAGAGGGAGGGGGCTGCTAGTGGAGCCAGCTACCGTTAACTTGCCGAGGCTCCAGCACATCGACAAGCTGCTGGAGCCAGCTACCGTTAGCTTGCCGAGGCTCCAGCACATCGACAAGCTGCTGGAGCAAGCTAACGTTAGCTTGCCGAGGCTCCAGCACATCGACAAGCTGCTGGAGCCAGCTAACGTTAGCTTGCCGAGGCTACCAGCACATCAACAAGCTGCTGGAGCCAGCTAATGTTAGCTTGCCGAGGCTCCAGCACATCGACAAGCTGCTGGAGCAAGCTAACGTTAGCTTGCCGAGGCTACCAGCACATCAACAAGCTGCTGGAGCCAGCTAACGTTAGCTTGCCGAGGCTCCAGCACATCGACAAGCTGCTGGAGCAAGCTAACGTTAGCTTGCCGAGGCTCCAGCACATCGACAAGCTGCTGGAGCAAGCTAACGTTAGCTTGCCGAGGCTACCAGCACATCAACAAGCTGCTGGAGCCAGCTAACGTTAGCTTGCTGAGGCTCCAGCACATCGACAAGCTGCTGGAGCAAGCTAACGTTAGCTTGCCGAGGCTCCAGCACATCAACAAGCTGCTGGAGCAAGCTAACGTTAGCTTGCCGAGGCTACCAGCACATCGACAGTTAACATTACATAAGGTTTTAGCGAGACGTGGGCATTCCAGAATGGCGAGGATGCAAAGCATGTTAGACCATTGGACTCGTCGCAGAGTTTACATTACACATAGAAACTGCGCGACTCGCGAGAGAAGTCACACAGCTGTGTGCAACGCAGGGCTGAAGAGCTAGTTCGCTTCTGTGTTTATTATGAAATGACATGGAACACCCTACCCAAAGCTGTAAAGGAATGTGAATCACTACCCACTTTCAAAAACACTCTCAAAGAACACCTACGGGAGACTGCAATTCGAAACTGGCCCCTACAAATGTCTTAACCAGTTGTACAGTAAATTACCAAGTATGGCTTTGTCAGTATTCCAATGTACAGTGTTCAGTGTCCCCCCCCCCCCCACCCCAACCCCCCCCCCCCCCCCCGCCCTCCAATGTACAGCCCCCACCCACCAACCCCACCCCACCCACCCAACCTCCTCCAATGTACAGTTTCTGCGTCAAATGTATATACACTCTTTTTCTGGACACTTTTTGTATCACTAACAGTACTGTATTTGCAAATCTGATATGTCATAAATGTATAGATGTAGCAGTACTGTCTATCTGTATGTCATGTATGTCATATATGTTATGATGAATTGAAAATGGGGGACCCTGATGTAAACAAGACGAAAGTATTTCTCTGGTCTGCATCCCCTTAACAATTGTATGTATTGAGCTGTACTGTACTGTACCCATTCTGCAATCTGTTAATAAACTTTTCAATCAATCAAACAATTGCGTGTTGACACGCCCACTGCGCGAAGCCTCTGTGCTCCTAAATAACTTTTTCCAGTTCGCACATATCTATTATCTATAACTAATTCTATCTATTTTTAGGGGCAAATACGAGTGAAATAGTCGCGCTGTGGTTACATGACGTCATTGCTATTTTAGAGCTGCTCTACCGGTTACAAGGTATAGTCAAAATCCATACCGTAGAGCAAATTGATACCGTTTATACCGTATACCGTTTATACCGTCCACCCCTACGTATTACTGCAATTTTCTTTTACATAAATCATAGTGGTTCAAAATTTTGGGTCGTGACTTAATGACTAAGGAAAATGTTGGGTCCCGAGGCTAGACCAGTTGAGAACCACAACATTCAGCCACTAGATGTCCAATCAGGTGCATTCCACGTGGGGAAATGAAAAGTAGGGAGGGGATAAATGCACGCAACATGTAAACATTTATTTTGGACCCGAAAAAATCTTTTGAATGATAAATTCATTAATGAATATTTTCCCGGGGACAAAAGCATTACTTTTATTCCACACCTTTGTAAAAACTCTGTGGATGTATTGTTGAAAACAATTATTAATCTACATAAAGATGTTACCTATAGCTCATTTAAGCAGCCAACAGATCACAATTCTTAGCCTTCATGGCAAATACATTGATTTTATTTAGAAATGTTTTGTTTTCAACCAAATGTTGATGACATAAATGTTTATGCTCATAAAAGTATCACAACAAAGATTGTCAATCACAAATGTCATTTAGATTACAGAAAAAATATCTTCAACAAAAAAATAAACCATCTGTCGTCACCTCCAGCAAACTGAAACCTCACTTAGAATTCAGCTCCTCAAAGCACGCCTGGATGCGTCTATACTTTACGCAACGGAGTTCGGCTCTAGCGGCAGAGGTCCCTGCCTTCCTCAATTTATACGCATGGAAGTATTGACTACGCCGTAACGAATAATTAAAAAATATATACTGTTAACTGGAATATGTTGTGCCTTTACACATGTTGGATTATGTAATTGGTTTGTCATGACAAACAAATAAAAAAAACGCGATTTACCCCCTGGCTACAACAACACACAGTGACTGCATGTAGTCACTGTGTGTTGATGTTGTAGCCACCTCCTCAGAGGCAGGAATACTAAGCTCCCCCTTAAGCTCCGCGAGAGAGGAGAGAGGCTGAAAACCCGCAGTTCTTGCCCGACTGATGGGAGCCGAATCCCCGGATCCGATTTGTCTGATGAATACCCCCAAAACATGGAGGTCCCGAATGCATGGAAGTATTGATTGCGCCGTAACGAATAATTAAAAAAAGATACCGTTAACTGGAATATGTGGTGCCTTTACACATATGTTGGATTATGTAATTGGTTTGTCATGACAAACCAATAAAATATCGCATCGCCGGCTGTCTCTGGCTTGCTCCAGCGGACACCAGAGCTCAGCGACGGCAGCATATTCTCGCCGCTGGCTGAGCTCTGGTGTCCGCTGGAGCAAGCCAGAGACAGCCGGCGATGCGATATTTTATTGGTTTGTCATGACAAACCAATTACATAATCCAACATATGTGTAAAGGCACAACATATTCCAGTTAACGGTATCTTTTTTTAATTATTCGTTACGGCGTAGTCGTTCTATATGAATTGAAAATGGGGGACCCTGATGTAAACAAGACAAACGTCTTTCTCAGGTCTGCATCCCCTTAACAATTGTGTGTATTGAGCCGTACTGTATTGTACCCATTCTGCAATCTGTTAAATAAAGTTTTCATTCATTCATTCATTCATTCAGTCAATACTTCCATGCGTATAAATTGAGGAAGGCAGACGCGGGACGGACCTCTGCCGCTACACACAGCAGGGGGTCGCGGCCAATCAGAGGAACCCGGAAACCGAACTCCGTTGCGGAAAGTATAGACGCCGCCTGCGTGATCCAGCTGCCTTTGAATGAATGTTTTTTTTTGTTACCCTAGTGGGAGTATTTTTTATTACAATTCCATTATGATTTTATGTCCTTATGTATTTAAAAATATAAATAGACATTATAGATGTCTCTGCAATGTGGCCTCTTGTCTTCCTTGTATTCTTTTATATCCACTAGGTAGGATTAAAGCACTGATATTCAGGATCTAGTAATCTTGACAAGTCTGATCAGGGTGATCCGATCCTGAATTACTTTGAAATACCGGGACAAAATCTGTCCGAGTTGTCTGATCCTGGATCACAAAAAATGGGATTTCAAAAGCTGATCTGATTGAGATTAAACGTTTTGAACTACTGGGCCCTGGTGATGAAACTGGGTATACTATATAAATGAATACTAATAGATGTAGTGCTAATAAAATATATGTACAGAGTTGTAATACCAATATGTACAGTGATACAGGTATAAAGACAGTATGGTCATAGTCAGGGCCGCCTGGGAGAAATGCGAGGCCCTGTGCAAGATTTAAACGTTTATAAAAAAATAAATTCATACAGTCAGACCAGGCTGCAGAAACAAATGAGTGGGGGGGCATAAAATGTTCTTGGGGGAGCAATGATTTTTCAACATAACAGGTTCCCTTTCATCTGTTTCACCTGGGACAGTGGCGCTGTGGCTTGCTTGGTGCTGCCCACAGTGCTGAACTAAACAGCTGGGAGGCAACTGAAAAATCAAATTTCTCTCTCTTAAGAACATTCACTTATACAAAAACAGACTGAACGGATATATATCTTTGGAGGGTCTCCATTTATTCACCACTTTTGAATTCACGGACAAACTGAACTGACAAAAATAAGGTGCATAAAAAAGCAAACTAAATTCCTCCACAGGCTACTCACCCATTATTAGTAGAGCAGAGCGGCAGTTAAAACACGGTCCCTCCACTCATTCCTGAACCTTTTTGTTAAGTCCTTCTCAAACTAAACACCTACTGTATGTGCTGCTGAAACTAAACACCTACTGTATGTGCTGCTGAGACTAAACACCTACTGTATGTGCTGCTGAGACTAAACACCTACTGTATGTGCTGCTGAAACTAAACACCTACTGTATGTGCTGCTGAAACTAAACACCTACTGTATGTGCTGCTGAGACTAAACACCTACTGTATGTGCTGCTGAAACTAAACACCTACTGTATGTGCTGCTGAGACTAAACACCTACTGTATGTGCTGCTGAGACTAAACACCTACTGTATGTGCTGCTGAAACTAAACACCTACTGTATGTGCTGCTGAGACTAAACACCTACTGTATGTGCTGCTGAGACTAAACACCTACTGTATGTGCTGCTGAGACCAAACACCTACTGTATGTGCTGCTGAAACTAAACACCTACTGTATGTGCTGCTGAAACTAAACACCTGGAGGTGAGACTAAACACCTACTGTATGTCTGAAACTAAACACCTACTGTATGTGCTGCTGAAACTAAACACCTACTGTATGTGCTGCTGAGACTAAACACCTACTGTATGTACTGCTGAGACTAAACACATACTGTATGTCTGAAACTAAACACATACTGTATGTCTGAGACTAAACACCTACTGTATGTCTGAGACTAAACACCTACTGTATGTGCTGCTGAAACTAAACACCTACTGTATGTGCTGAAACATCCTGATTGATTGAAAACTTTATTAACAGATTGCAGAATGGGTACAATACAGTACGGCTCAATACACACAATTGTTAAGGGGATGCAGACCAGAGAAAGACTTTTGTCTTGTTTACATCAGGGTCCCCCATTTTCAATTAATCATGACATTTATGACATACATACAGATATACAGTACTGTACCTGCATGGGAAGCAAAATGCAGCATCTGCCTGAATTGAGTATTCCAGCCAGTCAAATCTTCCATACCAGGAGCTGCAGAGTGCACTGCAGAATGATATTTTTTTCCCAGAGAAAAGGTGTGTAGGAAATGTCTTGCTTTATTCTGTTGTTGGGCTTCTCAGTACCAAGATCTCTTGGCGCTGTAGTAGCCTGCAATGGCCCGTAGCTGCTCCTAGCATGAATGCTAGCAGTGTTGTTGTTGACATCAGAGCCCACGCTACTAGGGGGAGTGGCACTGCTTGTAGTCGTGTTATTATTCAGATGATCAGATCAGTGACAGTGCTGCTGTGGCCCAAACTGGCACATCCTCCCGCGCTGCCCGTTTTCTCACAATTCTCCGACCCAGCTCTCGTACTTAAAAAAAAAAAAGTCTGATGTCCATAATTATCCATTATATTTAGCTACGCTAACTTTTCAAACTCTAAAGGATATTCAACTTTTAATGGAAGAACAAAACAGAAGGAAAAGATAACTTCACAAAGGCAACATGAATATACATAGATCCAAAAGGACAAACATCAACACTTGAATCCAAAGAGAAGAGGGTCTATACCAGAGAAAACAAAGTAGCAAGGAGCCAACGGCCGACATCAGCTAAATAGGCTAACTGCAAATAGAGTAGCCAGGTACTGACACCGGGAGCATGTCTATGTTCCCTGGGTCCTATGTTCCCCGCTTTGATTGATTGATTGATTGAAAAGTTTAGACCACCAGCCCTGATTCCAAACTCTAACCATAACCAGTTCGAAAGAGGGCCTAAGCTTAACCGTTCGAAATAAGGCAGACATTAATAATTAATAAAATAATAAAAATTTATAAAATGTTCAATCTATTAATCAATCAAAGCGGGGAACATAGGACCCGGGGAACATAGGGATGATCCCCTGACACCAGGTACACACCGTTAGCTATGACAGCTAGCCGGCCCGTTTGTCTCAATATAACGTTAGCTACGTTAGCTAGCCGGCCCGCCTTGGCTCAATATAACATTAGCTACGACAGCTAGCCGACCCGTTTGGCTCAATATAACGTTAGCTACGTTAGCTAGCCGGCCCGCTTGGCTCAACATAACGTCTACGACAGCTAGCCGGCCCGCTAGCTCAACATAACGTTGGCTACGATAGTTAGCCGGCCCGCTAGCTCAACATAACATTAGCTACGATAGCTAGCCGGCCCGCTAGCTCAACATAAGGTTAGATACGATAGCTAGCCGGCCCGCTGGTCCAACAGAACGTCAGCTACAATAGCTAGCCGGCCCGCTGGCTCCACATAACGTTAGCCAACATAACGTTAGCCACGATAGCTAGCCGGCCCGAGAGAGAGAGAGAGAGATATCTCCACGGCGGGAATAGAATAGAGTGCATTAAAAACTCACCAAACGTCCAAGAGGATGGAGACAACCGCGTGGAGTTGATGAAGTTCATCTGCCGAACGACCGTCCTCTTCATCTTGGCATAACAATGCTGCACGCGCTCTCTCTAGGTTAGCTAACGCTAGTTAGCCTTTAGCTAAGCTACTAGCCGACATGGCTATCCCGACTGAACCACACGTTGGCACTCGATATTATAACGTAGCTAAAGCTAACTAGCTGTCCCTGCCTTTAGCTAAGCCGACATGGCTAGCCTGACTGAACTTTCTAACATGCAACAACTTTCATCTTCAGTCCATCTGCCGAACGACCGTCCTCTTCGTCTTGGCTGGCATAACCTCCAATGCTGCACGCGCGAAATAGTCAGACGCACGCCGGCCAACTGTACACATGTAACCCCTCCCTTAGTTGAAACCAATAGTATGTTTGCTGCAGAGCCCCAGAGATCCAATAGTGTATCTGCAGAGCCGCAAAGCCAGGAACAAGTCAGACACATTCTACAAACGTGTCTAATGTGAAATATATAAGCATATAAGCAAAACTAGATTTTAGGTCTGTGACTGTGACTAGATTTTGTGCGAGGCCCCCCTTCCCGCGAGGCCCTGTGCGACCGCACTGCTCGCACACCCCCTGAGGCGGCCCTGGTCATAGTCATACTGGCCAGCAGCGTAACTAGTAAGAATAGGTAAGGCAGGGAACAAACTTAACTTTTTGACTTACCAGCCATTTTTTACTAGCCAAAAATTATAAATAGCTTTTTAGTATATCGCCATGTGTTATTATTACTATATAATACTCTCATATGCTATTTTCAATTAATATCATAAACAACATAAGGAATATTAGCATAATTTTGAGTGGACTGAAGGAATGAGTCAGTCAACTGGTCGTTATTCCTCTGTCTTTCCTCTCTGTCAGCGCGCACACACCACACACACAGACGGCTCCTCCCCCGCTAGCCCCCACCCTTTTCTAGTCAGCCTACTGTTCTGTCTCTCTCTCTCTCTCTCTCTCTCTCTCTCTGTGTTTATGCGGAGCAGCGTTAGCTCCGCGCGGCTAACGCGGAGCTAACGCTAGTTTGCCCCGAATTAAATGAATAACTAGGTTGCAAATCATAGTAGTTTTCACTGCACATAGAAGCAGTCAAACAGCGGGAGCATTTCGGGAGCATATGACCAAAACCCAGGCAACTTCGAGTCCTTAAGGAATCAAATAGTCTGCTCTATGGCTGCATGCTGTGTATCGCTGCTCTGCTTGGCTTTAATGGAGCAGAAGCACGGACTGGGGCGGATATGACTCACAGAGTTGCTACAGGGTTTTTCAAAATAAGAGTATCATATGAACGGAAAGTTTCTAGCTGCCGGAGCCCAGATATTATGACTGGAGCTGCGCTTGGGGCGGCAATGAGACACGCACAGGATTTTCAAAATAAGAGTATCGATATGAACTACACACCAGCTGGCGGGCAGACTATTATTTTCAGACGCCAGGCGGTAAATCTACACGCATTTGGCGATGGGCGTCTAGTTATTTTGTTCCCTGGTAAGAGATACAGTAAATATAGTATCTACAGATATGTAAATGGTTTTTGTGAAGGTATGTACAGACAGGTGGATAGATATACTGTAGTGTATATACAGTAAGAATATATATATATATATATATATATATATATATATATATATATATATATATATATATATATATATATGGTATATATATATGGTATATACAGCATACAATACAATGCAACTCACTACGATAGTGATTCAGTAGTACAAACATTTCCATTTTATTCCTACTATGGTTATGCCACTCGTTTGCGAGAAGGAATCTCTGAGGGTATATTTACACAATCCAGTTATGGAATTGTATAGTATAATATTTTTTTTATTTTTTTTATTTTTTATGTATTGTATTCGACTAAGAAGAGTTGGCAGTCAACTATGGCTCCTTTCGATCGATTAGTCGACTATTTGACTAATAGGGGTCAGCCCTAGTGTGCACATATTCAACGCTGTTGAAAGTGCCGTGCAGCAATATGGGGGTTTTGATAAACTGTCGGCTGTTGTTACCGATGGATTCGCCGGGCTTCTAAGGCAGAGTGGCGTTGAGTGTCCAATGCTGCACTGCATTATACATCAGGTAAGTTCGCTAACATAATTTCCATCTATTGTGCGTCACTATAATGACCAATGCGAGTCGAGTGTAGTCAAATTATATGCGAGAGTCGTTAAATAGTTTTTCTTTTTTTTTATCTGATATAGGAGGCTCTCTGTGCCAAGAAGCTTGAATACAGCCATGTTATGGATTTGGTTACCAAGGTTACCAATCTAATTTGTGGAGGCAACAGGTCACTAAACCATAGAAAGTTTGTCTCCTTTTTGAAAGAGATGGACACTGATTATGGCGACTTGCAGCTACACACAGAAATCCGATGGCTGAGCCGTCGGAAAGTACAGGAGCGACATTGAAACACTGCAAATGCAATTCAATGATCGGTTTGAAGATTTCAACGGCATGCAGTCACGGATAGCGCTGTTTGCCGGCCCCCTCACCGCTACGGTGTCAGAGCAGCCCCCACCGTTGCAGCTTGAACTGTGTGAGCCAGGCACGTGCACACATAGAGGCCAAGGGGTGCCTGAGCACCTGCCTTTTTGAGCCTCATCAAAAAAGTGCCCTTTTTGAAAAAAAAAAAATTTTTAAACTTTTTTTTTTTTTTTTTTTTTACCGTTACGCATATAGACTGCCCTTCCAACTGAAAAATGTCAGGATAGGATTAAAATATTAGGTAAAGAGAGAGAGATGTCCCATATTCCATTGCAGTTTGCACGGCCTCCTCAGCATGCCTCTCCGCGGACCTATATATTTTATGCATAGCGTGGGTGGTGATGATGATGATGATAGAAACCGCTGTTGAATGCTGGTATTACACTCATTGAGAGACACGAAGAAGTCAAGTCCGATGGGATTTGGGAATCTCAAATACAAATCGGGATTGGAATAAAAAATGCATTTATATTAAACAATACAGAATATACAGCACTTCTTGGGGTCTGTAGGGTAAGCACTTATTCCCTCCCCCCTGAACATTTATGGAGATATATGGGCCTTTTAAGTCAGTGATAAAAGTGTCTTTCAAGGATAAGTGAGCTCCTGCACTGATTATTATAGTTCAATTCAATATTTGATCACCAAAAACCCCCAAAAAGCATAAAAAGGGGGCCCCCCGCCCGAAAAGGGCCCTTAAAAATTGCGCGCTGCGCGCGCTCGGTTAATGTATACACACAAGTGTAGTGCCCTTTTCAGCCTTTGAGCACCTGCCCCTCTAAAGTCCTGTGCACGTCCCTGGTGTGAGCTACAGTCAGATCCTTTTTTTCAAGCAAAGAGAAATGAGAGGGGAATTTCGTTTTGGAAACTGCTACCTGAGCCCCGCTTCCCACTCCTCAGGGACTTTGCCCTCTCTATGGCCAGTATGTTTGGGAGCACATACATACGTGAGAGCAATTTCTCAAACATGAAGCACATCAAGTCAAAGGAGAGAAACAGGCTGTCGGATGAAACATTATTTCATCTGATACAGATTGCATGCACAAACATTGAAGTTGACATTCCTGCTATTGTGCGCCAAATGGAGAGACCACAAGTGTCTCATTAAAGACAGGGGGGGGGAGGAGATGATGAAGAGGTGTAGAGGGGGGGAAGGAGATGATGAAGAGGTGTAGAGAGGGGGGGGAGAGATGATGAAGAGGTGTAGAGAGGGGGGGGGGAGATGATGGAGAGGTGTAGAGAGGGGACCATTATTATTATTATTATTATTATTATTATTATTATTATTATTATAACCATTATTGACCCACTGTGGGGCGAGGGTGAATGTCATGCCAGTTTGATAAAGGGTCAATGGGAGGCATGTAGTATTGCACTTTACTTTACTTGCACTTTACTTGTTTACTTTTGTAGTGTTCAGATAACACTAATAACACAAACACAAAGCAGCATTCCTGCTGCATTTCACTACAACAGTAAATCAAAAGTGCAATAATAAATTATTTTGTTAAATGTATAAACTTGTATCCTGCTACTAAACAAAACATTCCTGAGTGCTTCATATCCATAACATGCATTTCAGTGTTATAATGTTTTGTTTAGTAGCAGGATAAAAGTTTATACATTTAACAAAATCATTTATTATTGCACTTTTGATTTACTGTTGTAGTGAAATGCAGCAGGAATGCTGCTTTGTGTTTGTTGAGCAGTGGGCTTTAAGTTCATACATTTATTTTATTAGAAGCCTTAATTATAATTGATCATTTTTGTATATATTTGGGGTTACAGCAATACTTTTAAATTCAGCTGTTTATAAATTCATAAAGTTGAAATTGCATTACTAAATGCATTTGAAATGGAATAAAAACAAAGTTACAACAAATTATAATTGTTTATATACCTTATTTATCACATCTGTGACTATTATGGGCTATTTGAGTGATGGGGTACTACTGGCGGGACTGCCGATAAACAATGCGGCCCCCCAGATTGATTGTGGACATTTTGTGGCCCTCACCATATACAAAGTTGCCCACCCCTGATCTAAACTGTCAAACCGCATAAAACTATGACGAAAGGGTTCTCAAGGCTCTCGTCGCGCATACTGCTTACATCACAGGCATGCGCCAGTAGCCTAGAAGCGTAAACAAAGCATGTCTGATTCTATCCTGAAGGCTACATTGGCAGTACTTTTAAATACACAAGATTCTGTCCCGCAGCTATCGCAACTATTAGTGACTGGAGCCACTGTCTGTGAGTGACTCTGCTTTGGTCCAATCACATTCCCCCACCCACAGTCTGCGAATCAGAGGCAGAGTAGGGCGGGTCTTCACAGCACGTCATGTGACATATGCGGCAATCGTGTGACAGCGGGGCTCCGTCGTCTCGAGTCTTTACAGCCTCGTCTGCACGCAGAATTCCATCCCAAAACACTAGTCTAAACGCAACATTAAAAGTGAGACCGCAAGTCGACTTTTGCGGTTTCTGTTCAGACTCTCTCCGTCTAAACATGGCCTCAGTCTACTCTACATAATCCCTTCAACTCGGTTTGAACTCGGGAAGACTCTGGACTGCTGTCGTAAAATAAGCACATGAGTTTAAGGTCAAATTTAAAGGATTTTAATTGTCTCGTAAAATGGAAAGGATGGTCTTATATAATGGAATTCTTGTCTCTGTGTGTGTGTGTGGGTGGGGTTCTTCTTTTATAGTACGATGAAGATATGACATGTCAGGGATAGTGAAAGGGTACAACTAGGGGTGTAACGATGCATCGAAATTAGGGATGTCCGATATTATCGGCCGATATTGGCATTAAAATGTGATATCGGAAATTATCGCCATCGGTTTTCAATTATTATAATTTTTTTTACATTTGTTTAACCTTTATTTACCCAGGCAAGCAACTAAGAACAAATTCTGATTTTATTTATTGTCAAAAGTATGCATAATGTTAATAGTGTTAATTCCACGACAAGAGATATGTAATCTTAATTACCTGAAATTATTCCGTTTTTTGGGGGGGGAAACCCTGCATATATCGGTATCGGTTGATATCGGTTGATATCGGTATCTGTAAAAAAGCCAATATCGAACATCCCTAATGGTAATGCATCGATCCTAATGTGACGATTCAACTGCATCGATTTGCAAATGTTAGAATCTATTAGAATCGATTATAATAAAAAGAAAATGTGTGTTTTTTTTTTATTATTGTTTTTATTGACCTATAGTCCATTCATGCTGAGTGAATCAGTTCCCCCAGCCACATTTGTGTATTCAATATTTTTTGGGGAATTAACTGATAGAAAATGAATGTAATCTAATCGAATCGTGGTCAAATGAAGAGATTTCATGATGCATTGAATCGTTGCCTGAAGAATCGTAATGGAATTTAATTGTTGTGAGATCGCATCGTAACACCCCCCCTAGGTACAACACTATAACTCTCTCTCTCTCTCCATCTCTCTCCCTCTCTCTCTTCCACCTCCGCTCTCTCCTCCTCCAGTCTCCCGCTCACAGCTGTCGTCGGAGCGACAGGAGGTGCTGATGGAGAACGTGACGCGGATGTCGGAGCGCTCTCGTTTGCTCCAGCAGAGCATGGGCGAGGCCTCCACCCAGGCGGACCTTCTGGAGAACATCTGGAAGCTGGAGAACCTGTTCCAGAACCACAGTGACTGGCTGCAGAGGCTGGAGAACCTCATCAAGGTATAGAACATGAAGACTAGTACAAACCAGAGATTCATTCATCTCATCGAGGTAGAAGACACAGAGTACAAACCACAGAGGAATCTCATCGAGGTAGAAGACACATTGAGTACAAACTAGGGATGAATCTCATCGAGGTAGAAGACACAGAGTACAAACTAGGGATGAATCTCATCGAGGTAGAAGACACAGAGTACAAACTAGGGATGAATCTCATCGAGGTAGAAGACACAGAGTACAAACTAGGGATGAATCTCATCGAGGTAGAAGACACAGAGTACAAACTAGGGATGAATCTCATCGAGGTAGAAGACACAGAGTACAAACTAGGGATGAATCTCATCGAGGTAGAAGACACAGAGTACAAACTAGGGATGAATCTCATCGAGGTAGAAGACACAGAGTACAAACTAGGGATGAATCTCATTGAGGTAGAAGACACAGAGTACAAACTAGGGATGAATCACATTGTATTTTAATTTCTATGTAAATGAGCCTCTAAACAGGTGATCATGGCAGCAGTAATTGTAGCAGACCGTGAAAGAATATACAATATCTTGAACGACGATATACAATCAAGATATTGAGCATTGTACTTATTTAAATATCGTTATATATAACGTTGTGGGCTTTGGCGTAATGCTCGTATAAACATAATCTAATTTGAGCGACAAATATAAAGCCACATGCAGAGATATGTCGCTATAGTGGCTGTATACAGCGCGCACCTGCACGTATTGGGACGGAGAAGAGTTACCGTTAGTTTGCGAGCCACTCACCTGCACGTTACGTATTGGCACGGAGAGAAAGATACCGTTAGTTGGGGAAGAAAAAGTGAGAGAGAGAGGAGAGAGTTGTTTTTTGCCCCAACGCTGTATGGTAACGTTGGTGAAGTGAATTACCAGTTAAAAGCGGTATCGTAATATCGCCAAAGCCAGGAGAAGTGGAGTGACATACTGTTAGGAAATACCCTTATAGTTCTTTTATTGAATGAAGCAGTGAGACAAGTTGAGTCTGAAGTCTGGTGCCGCCAAGGTTTTTATCTCGAAGTACACAGAGAACACAGGAAGGATAGCTCTTCAATCCGGACCACCTGCTCGAGTACACCCGCAGAATGATACTTGACGACAGACCGCCTCACATTTTATACAGTATGGTACATAGGCCAACCTCTTCTCTGCCTTGGTGATTGATAGCCGTCATGTCACAGTTTGAGGACAAAGGATCTTATCAGAATGGTGTGTGTATATCTCTCGGTGTGTATGCATTGATGTCTATGTGATGTGTGCTTGTGTGTGTGTTAAAGTGAGAGACATGAGTTTGCATGTCTAGCTGGCACTTTCGAACAAAAAAAGGGGGGGGGGTGTGTATCTCTCTATGTGTGTGCATTGGTGTCTGCGTGATGTGTGCTTGTGTGTGTGTTAAAGTGTATGTGTTGGTGTGTGTGTGGGCTTTTGCATGCTTCTGATATCATCATGCACCTGTGTCTAGAACTGTTTCATGGAGCCCTATGTTTACACAGAGACCGTTTCATCGGGTCCCGTGTTTACACAGAGACATCTGACGTCAGTGTACAGAAGATATATAAGATATTGACAACAGATCAATGAATTAAAACTATCAATCCCCCTTTTGACATATAAATCCATATGTCAACACAACAATTCATTGTGCACCCAACAATATGACACAACCATCAATCATCAAGACATACACTAAGCATGGACCTGTCAAAAGGCCAAGGTCAGGAACAAATAGAGTACATTTCCGGACATATACCTACATATCGGATGACCACCAATACTGCCATCAATACATCAGACCTGCACTTAATCCAAGAGGGCGTGTATATCATATAAGCGTGCAGCTTAACTATACGGGGGCCCAGAGGCAAACATAGCACGAAGCGCATGGAATAGCAGAGACATGTGACAATTAGATGGTCCAGTGGTCATCCAGTAGCGTCCAGTGTCGTCAGGGCCGTAGATGGGCAGGCCATAGATCAACTCCGTGAAATATTAATTACAATTACACAATATAACCAAGGAAAGAGGAATGAAAACACACACAAAAATAACAATAAACTGACGTTGATCTAACCTTAACCAGGACCTGTAAAATATGGAAATGATGCTTAACCGCTTTCGCACAATGTACATGCCTGAAATACTATGTAAGACAGTTCAGCCAGGTCAGTTTTCTTTTGCACAACATCAATCATATTTCAAGACAGTTCAGTTTTAGTTCAGTCACATTTTGCATAATTTCAATCAATTTACACTTTCCCATCTATTATCAATTTATTCAGTTGTTGTGTCCAATTTAGTTCAATTTATTCAGTTGCTGTGTCCAATTTAGTTCAATTTATTCAGTTGCTGTGTGGAGTCCACACAGAGTCCAAACACCGCAGGCCATCAGGCAGAGAGCGGCGACCGACACCGTCAGTCAGCCATCACCCCCAGAGGACACTGCATCATACTGAATTCAGGCCGAAGTCCTGTTGCCGGCCCCTCCCCCTCAATCCGGCACCAGCCCTACATTTTCAGGCGAGCAGCGAGCAACAGCTCGTGACATCGTCGGGGTTGTATTTCCACCCCACCACCGGCGGAGAAGGGCCTCGGTACGGTTCTCAGCATGACCACAGCGTCCCTAATGAAGCGGATGACAGCTGACCGTTCCCCATCGCGTCCATGGTCGCTCAGCCTCTCCCCAACCCGATAGCCTGAGGAAGAATCAAAGCACACAGAACACCACACAGCTTACTCAACAACCAGTACAATGCATCCAGACTTATTTATGAGAAAACCCATTGATTGAAATACATAAAAAATGCGTAAAGAACCACTCAACTTTCAGATTCCAAGTTCCGGCACATCCGCGTCATACTTCGTCACCACCACCCAAACTCACAAATGAAAAAGAAGCCCACATCAGAGATACATAAAAAATAATGCAATGATTTTCAATGGTTGCAATCTCTATGCCGAAGGATCATTAGAAAATCAGACTAAAATTCACATAAACCAAATCAAAACAAAACACACATTGTCTCACATCAGAGTATACAATATCCTATGAGTAGACAATATTCTAATGAGTATACCATAAAAAGGAAATAAAAACAAAACATAAACCAAATCAAAACAAAACACACATTGTCTCACATCAGAGTATACAATATCCTATGAGTAGACAATATTCTAATGAGTATACCATAAAAAGGAAATAAAAACAAAACACGCAACAATATCTTGACCCCATTCTCACAACCCTACCACGACCTCATAGAAACTGGCAGTTGGTTCCCCCACCTCCTCATCCCCGGATGCCATCATGTCAGCAGAGTCCGGTGGCTCAGACACGGGGGACCCCAGCTGGACAGGAAAGAGACGGGGAGGAGAGCCGGCCGGCGCATCCTCCAAGGGCTCCTCATAGGCCGGTGCCTTGAGCATGGATCCTGCACTCGCCTCGTGGGCATCCTCTCCATCCCCCAACAGGGCCCCCAACTCGCCCATACACAGGGCCTCCAACTTGCCCATACCATGCATCCCCAACAGGGCCTCCAACTCGTCCATACCATACATCTCCAACATGGCCTCCAACTCGTCCATATCATACATACCACCCTCTCCATCGCCTACACACCCAGCCTCCCCCCCATTCACCATCATCTGGTACCCAGCATCCCCTTCATTCACCATCATCTGGTACTCCGGTACTTGCGCGAATCTCGTGTCAACCGCAGTCATAATAACTTTCTCACAGAGTTTCCTGATGCATGGAATACAACAGCATCCACATAGGACAAATAGTGCCACAGACGTTATGAGGGTTACCATCACTGACGCTATCAGCCCTTTCCACTGACCAAAATGTTTGCTCAACCATTCACTAACGACATTTGTCACTCCTGAATCAGTCGCCATACTTGCAGACAGGGTCCTCAGCCCCTTCAGGGCTCTGGTTACAGACCCATCACCGGCTGTGTTGTTGGGGAGGAAAATGCAGCATTGGTCCCCAAATAGCGAGCACACGCCCCCTTTCTCGGCCAAGAGCATATCTACAGCGATCCTATTTTGGTAGGCCATCAACGAAGTGGCTGATAATTGCTCAGACAGTCCCTCAATTGCATCACGAGTCATGTTCCCTAGCCTCTGTAGATTGAAATGAATATAATTGATTCGGTCCACATTCTTATTAGGGGTGATCCAGACGAAGATTGACTCGAACCCTGCAGCAATCTCGTCCACCAGCTTAAACTCGCTTGGTACCCCCCTTGGGATTCCTATTGCATCCACGTACGTAGGATGACCTGCATACAAATCAAAGCTTGCCGCTCTCCTCCTGCGGAAGAAATGCAGGGGATGCCTGACACGTATAGCAGCAGCAGCTCGTTCTATGTCAGCTACGGAAATAGAGGTTATTGTTACCGGGGCAACCAGTGAGATCAACGTACATGACCCTGTCCATGCCTTATCGAGCGTGTTCCTCAACTTTGTCCCTCCACAATACCAATAGATGTCCGCATGTGATTTTGTTAGTCTAGACACATTTTCCCAACGGGTAACATCTATGGTGATGTTGCACCACGTCTTGTCTATAGCACCCATCCTCTTCTCATCATTTGGTCGGATGTGATCGCGCCTATAGCACACATGATCACCCCGTATTGGATTGAACAAGGGGGGCCTTATGTCTTTGGGCGAGAGTGGGTAAACCCCGTCCAGGTATCTACACCCTTTACTGGGGTTATCAGTCATCATGAGTTCAGTCATGCACCAGGTCTCATTAATTGAAAACATAGAGGGTACCGTTAGTAACGCCGGTCTCGCTCCTGCACATATTACACATTCCCTTCTGGTTGCAGCCGCCGCATTTTCAGTGAAATCAATCCAATAATTCTTCTGGAAGAATCCAGTTTCCCTGGCAAATGCCCTCTCAATCGTGTCAGAGTCCCCTTTTACAGGTCCAACAACCAGGGAATTGTCAAGGTTTCGAATTACAGGCCTGGGTGGTACGGACAAGGGTGGTACTTCAAGGAGGTCCTCCTTGATTATTATGTGGAACAGAGCACTCGGAAAATCATTGGAGATAGAGGTAAGCCAAAACGACCCCCAGTCGTGTACACCGGGGTCTACAAGGGTTAAATCCAGAGGATTGCAGTTAGCTTTGGTACAGTTCCCGGGTCTAGGTAGTTTGGTGAATACCAGTCTCTGTATCAAGTCTCTACCACTGGACCTTCTCATGGTGGCGTCTATGGGTCGCGGTCCCTTCCTGGGATGTCGGGTGGCCCAGGCCGCCCTCTTGTAACTATCCCAGCAAGGATTAGTGTGGACCGGCTGGTCGTAGTAACTCAAGCATAATACGAACATCTCGTTCGTCATCAGCTGTTGGTATGTAACAGGGTTACCGTTGCACGTCAGGATCTCACATGCGTCAAATCTGTAGCTTGCCGTAGCTCCGATATTGAATCTAAACCTAGCGGGGGGGCGTGTCATCCTCCCAATGTCTTCCGACTCCCCTCTCTCATGGGATAACTTAGATACAGCAATAAACCTAGATGGATAAGGGCCCCCGGGCGTGTATGGCTCAGAAACGTCTCGTCTCTCCCGGCTGTGCTCAACCCTTGGCACACCAGAGCTAACATTACCAGAGATATGTTCACGGATGGGTACACATGTAGGATCAGATTTTGGGTTTGGGATGTCGAGCGGGAATGCTACAGCATACCGTAAATCCAATGGTGGGCCTGTATCAGAGGGGATTGCAGTTGTATTTCCTGCTTGTGTGTTCCTATAATATCTATCTACCCCCCATACGAAGGGAGCAATAACCAAGGCGGTCATTGCGACAATAATGAATATTATCTCGGTAGCTGAGCATCCCAACCCGGCAAGTGCCCTCTTACTCTTGGTAGCTGGACATCCCACCCTGGCGAGTGCCCCCTCACCCTTCAATTTGGTGTATTTGGACCCGGGCATTTTTGTCTCTAATCACTGGATACTTCGGCCAGGTCCCTCCGTACTGCGTTAAGATCCCGCTCGGTGGGGTCTCTTGACTTACAAATATGTGTCTTATGCAGCCAATTACTGAGACGTTCCTCCCTAAGCCAGACCTTAACACAATGGGTAGTTACTTCTGCTACCTTGAACGGACCTAGCCAGCGTGGGTCAGACCAATTGAATTTGTTCACTTTTCTCATCACCCAGTCCCCAACTTCCACTGGGCTGGTTTCCACTTCTCTGTCGTCCTTGGTCAGTATCTCGATCACCTGTTGAGATATTGCCATTACAGCGTTGGTCATGCCTTTTACGTAATCACTCAATTCGGAGTGTGCCAGCACCAATGGTGGAGTAGTACTGGGCGCGGTCTGAAACGGGCACGGCATCTTCCTACCAGTAAGCACCTCATGAGGACTCACATTGAGAGTCGCAGAGGTGCTGGATCTCATGGTGAAGAGGACTATGGGAAGGGCTTCCGGCCAAGCCAAACTGGTTGCTTTGCAGACTTTTGCCAACCCTTCCTTGATAGTGCGGTTTGCCCTTTCTACCAGCCCCTGCGATGCGGGGTGGTACACAGCCCCGAATCGGTGTATTATACCGAAATGTTTCTCCACCTCCTGGAGGGCTTCATTAGAGAAGTGGGAACCATTATCGGACCGGATCGCTTCAACTAGCCCGAATCTGGGGATTAGTTCTCTGATTAGCCATTTAATCACTTCGGTTGCCTTCTCAGTCTTGGTGGGAATGGCCTCTACCCACCGGGAGAATGTGTCTACACACACTAACAGATACCTCTTCCCCTCCACCCGATGTTGCACTCCCATATCCGTAAAGTCTATGCAAATTTCTTTCCATGGTGCCGCCGGGGTGGGAAAACTACCGAGACCTGCTTTCAGTGCTGCCTTTGGGTTAAACTCACAGCATATCTCACATGATAACACAAAGTATTTACAAATATCCCTTAGGTGGGGGTGCCACCAGTGCTGGGAGATGAGGGTGTTAACCTTTGACCCTGCGCAGTGCCCTCTACTATGTGCTTCCTGACAGAGTAAGTTGAGTAGTCCAGCCGGAGCTACCACCTTCCCCTCATGGTTCCTATATATACCCTCCTGATCTCTGCTCGCTCCCTTCTCTAGCCACGCCTGCTTCTCCATGGGAGCCGCACCCTGCTGAAGTTCTCTGATTCGCTCACTCGTTAGTTCTCTCCCTTCTGGAGTGTCCTGTTTTCCTTTAGTTGGTTTCTGGACCAATTGCTTCTGCACAGTGGGGTCTCGGTATCCAGCAACGCGTTTAGCCTCCATATCAGCAGCGTTGTTCCCCTTTGTGATATATCCCTCCCCCTTTTGGTGTCCCTTGCATTTCAGTACAGCCACCTCAGCAGGTGCGGTCAATGCTTCGTAGAGTTTAGTAAGCTGTGTCAGATGCTTAACAGGTTCCCCTGACGAGGTGACATACCCCTTCCTCCCCCAATGCGGCATGTCAACATGAATCGCATGTGTGGCATACGCAGAGTCCGTATGCAAGTTTACCCGTTTACCCTCAGCTGCTAAACATGCTTCTGTTATCCCCACTAGTTCAGCCAACTGGGCTGACGCGGTCTGGGGTATTATGCCCGATGTCACTGTGGAGTATCCCCCATCCATTCCCAGTTCTACCACAGCATAGGATGAGATAAGTGCACCAGTGGGGCCATGATGACTGTGTCCGTCGCTAAACAGTGTCATGTCTGGTGAGTCGAGTGGGAGGTCAGACAGTGACTCATGCAGCTTCATCTCTTGTCGCGTTCGTTCAATACAGCAGTGGGTGTCTGCTCTGCATTCATGATCCTGTTCAGTTTCCATTTGCTCAGCCATGTTAACCCTATCTGTGCTGAAGTGTACATGGGTCATCCCTAAAATGCGCTTCAGGTTTTCCGTCCTATGGCTTGATAGTGTAAACGCACTAGCGTCTAAATATGCCTTGACACCATGCCCTGTATGTACAATGGTCTGATTGTCCATTGTGATGTGTGATGTCTTTTGTAAAGCCTTACCTATGGCTGCAATGTTACGAGTGCATGATGGATGACCCATCTCTATTTTATCTAGTCTAGTACTATAATACATCAGCACCTGTCGCCCCTTCTCTGTCTTCTGGTACAGGACTGAGTTACAGATCCCGCCCGTTTCGGAGACATCTAGATGAAAAGGTTCGGAGTAGTCAGGTGTGTGGAGAGAGCATGCTTCAGACATGGCTGTTTTAATCTCTATGAAGGCCCTCTCGGCCTCTCCGGTCCAGATCAATGGGGCTTTATAGTCTTGATATCCTGCCTCCGTCATCATCTGTCTCATAGGAGTCACATAATCAGCAAAGTTTGCTATGAAGTTCTTACTATACGTCACTAGTCCTAGAAACTTCATCATTTCTCGTACCGTGGTTGGTTTTGAGTAGTGCAGGATGTCATGTCTAGTGCTATTAGTCATCTCAGCGCCGTCTTGGCTGATTACCTTCTGGAGGAATACAACCTGTGGGCGTCCTACTTGGAGTTTTTCTCGAGACACCTTGTATCCATAGTGGGCTAAGGAGGCTAACACAGCCTGTGTCGCCGTCATGATATCAGCAGAGGTTTCAGCCGAGATCAAAATGTCGTCCACGTATTGGTAAATGGTAACGCCCTCCGGCAACTTAATGCCTTGAAGGTGTGTCTTCAATACATGATTAAAAATAGAAGGAGAGTCTATATATCCCTGGGGCAACCGGGAGTATGTGTATTGTTGCCCCTTGTAGGTGAATGCAAATAGTTCTTGACTCTCATCATCTATGGGGATACTGAAGAAGGCATTAGCAAGGTCAATACAGGTGAACCATATCTGTTCAGGTCTTTTTGCATTCAATATGGTGTATGGGTTTGGTGTATCATACTTAGTGGTCTCGACCACCTTATTGATTGGCCTGAGGTCCTGGATCATTCTATAATCCTTTTTACCTGGTTTGGGAACTGGATTTATAGCGGTGTTCCAGCGAGACCGGGTGGGGTGTATTACACCTCCAGATACTAGTCCCTTAATAGTATCTTTTATCCCGTCCTGCTGGGCTTCACTGAGCTTGTACTGAGCCCGAAATATGGGTGTGGTTCCTGGCTTAGTTTTAATCGAGATTGGATCTATCTTTAGCCGTCCAACATCCATTGGTCCCTGGGACCACAGTGATTGAGGTAGCGAATCTATCAGTGCATCAGTGTCGGGGTGGTCTGTGTTTTTGCGTCCATGTGTTCTTGGTAAACGTTGTTTCTGGCATTCTACCGTGACCTCTGATTCGTGGGTTATTCGGTATGATTTAGTTCCTGGAGAGTACCAGAGTAAGTCATGCTGCGTTCTCTCCCAATCAGTAGCCTGCATGCATGCCTTAATCATGGGGCCTAGGTTTTTCGCTTCACCCCCTCTAGTAACCCCTAGGGTAAGGTGCGGACTAGAGGAGGTTCCTAGGTTATAATACTCAGCCTGTTGTGGGGTCAGTACCACCCCAGCCGCGGTGCCTGCTTCACCTACATAGATATGTTCTATCCGGAGTCTAGGTTTTGCGTCATCTTGACCCTTTCCCCATCCCTCCCACAGGGCATCATAATTCTCATCCTCCGCTAATGAGTAGAAGAACGTACAGTGCGGAGGGTCATTTGGGGCTTTTTGTAGGTACTGGGAAGAGATCCAGGGTTGCCATGTTCGGTTTGCGTCGTGGAGCTTGCTGCTGTTAAAATCCACGCACACTCCCCACCATACCTCAGCCATTGTGTCAGGGTGGGGCTGGCCAAACTGTGTCTGCTGGACCATTTGGTGCTTCATCACCTGCCATGGCGTGGCACATGTTAATGAACTCCCATCGGGGAATAATATGTCCATGCTAAGGGGGTGACACATTATCTCAATATTAAGAGAGCCCAGTATGTCTCTGCCTATCAAATTAAGTGGGCAGCTCTTAGCTAATAGAAATGAATGTTTAAATCTCTGTGTTCCCCAAACACAGTCGGTTGTCTCAGACAACGGCCACATTTCGGTGTTTCCCGAGAACCCAGTTACAGGGACGGCATCCTTTGAGTGTGGCAAGTGTGTGTTAAGTGTAGAATACCGTGCTCCTGTGTCCACCATAAATAAATGATCACGGCCGTTTATGGTTAACTTGACCATGGGTTCCATGAATAATTTATCTACGCTGGACAAATCGCCTGTGTGTGGGTCTGGGCCTCCCTATTGGTTCTGGAACATTTGGTGTGGCCCACCACGGGGCATTTGATTCGGGCCGGGCGCCTGGTGGGGCGGGGGCATTATGGCCCTGGCACCCCTCCCCCTTCTCCCTGAGTTGTAGGGACATTCGCGGGACCAATGACCAGGCATTCCACATGAAAAACAGGTTCCTGTCCCGGGCACTGGGGCGTCTCGCATCGGGGGGTAACCCCATGGTCCGCCGCCCCGCCCCCTTCCATACCCCCTCCCATACCCCCTCCCATACCCCCTCCCCCCCTGAGTTTGGAACCTCTCGTCACCCCTATCCCATTCGTCGTCCATATTGGACATCTGGTACTCCGCTGGTGGGGGATACTGAAGGTATTGTGGGGTGTGAGGGGATTGACAGTATGGTTCCTCAAGAATTACTTGTGGCATCTGTCTATATGACTTGGCGCTATTCATTTTGTCTTTCATTTCTTTTGCCTGTCCCTTCAGAATATGCGACTGGAGATTAGCCAGTTCCTTTTCAGATTCTGCTCTCTCCTCCAATTCCACATCTATGTAATGGACTAGATGGGAGGACCAGAGTTCATGAGAGAACTCATTTATGCCAATAATACCTCTGAGCTTTGCTTGAACGTTCTTGTTCATGGACCCCTCAACTGCACCGCGAAACAGTTTATCCATGGTTGGGGTAGTGTAATCCCCGGTGCTATCTACCCACGTCTCCCTGACCCTGAGTATGTATTCCGTCCCGGTTTCATCAGGTTTCACTGGTAGGTTGTTCAATTCACGCACATTCTGTTTCGTGGGGTATTTCTTCCTAAGTGCCGGCCATAATAGGTCAATTAGGTCACTTAGGGGGGTGTCATCTGGATCCCCCCTTGTATGTGCCTCAATTTCTACCCCCTCTAAGGCAGACCGAGAGGAGCAAGCAGCGAACACTTTACGAAAATCCCCCATGGCCGGTTCATGCCCCACACATGTGTCTAAATATGCCTTGATAAACATGGTTGCACCCTTATTGATGTCCGGCATACTCTCCTTCATGAGTGTTACGTCTCGGAGTGCCATTGGCGAGAATGTCGTGGTGACCCTACCAGTACCGGACGATTTGCTATGTGTGAGGGGCATCATATAGGCTCTATCGGGTCCCACCAGATTGTACACATTACTACCATACCTAGTCGGTGGGGCCCGAGTCCTATCTACCCGTTCCAGGTCCCTCCGTGTTGCTGGCGTGGAGGTCAATGGGGGTGACTGTTGGAGGTGACTCCCCACCCAGTCTCGTACCCCCTGGGTTTGTCCATTCTGAGGCGTGCCCGTAACCAGTACCGATTGTAGCTGAGTTATAAGGTCCTGCACCTCGGCTAATCCTATGCTACTTACGTCACTTGGGCCGGCACCTAAGCTGGCTCCTGGTGCCGAGGTCTGGTTATCTATACACCCCACGGGCCCCCCGGTCGATTCTCTGATACTTGCGCCACTTGAGCTGGCGCCTGAACTGGTTCCTAGTGCCGAGTTCTGGGTGTCTATCCTATACCCCGATCCTATGACACTTGTGTCACTTGAGCTGGCACCTGAGTTGGTTCCTTGTGCCGAGGTCTGCGTGCCTACTCTATACCCCACAGGCCCAGCTTGGTTTGTTCCTGCGTATGGACTGGGCGTGAGATTACTACTATGTTCCGCCACTTCTGTCAGGTATCGTAGGGTATCGTCCTCCCTAACACTATTGCCACCGGATGGTCCGGTATCCAATAGCCCTGCTCTGATCACAACCAAAGGTCCCATAAATGCTGGTGCAGGTGTTGTCAGGGGCATTTTTAATGGCACCTGTGCATCTGCATATGGTGGTGGTCGACTAGAGAATGGATTGGTCGTGCTAAACACAGGAGCTGTTGGAGTGAATGGGGGAGCCTCAGCCGCTATGAGGTTATCAATCACCCTCTCTGCTGCCCTTTCTTCCATCTGCATAGTCAGTTTAACCTCTCCCAAAAAACAGGAGCAGTCAGCTAGGAATGACTCGGCCTCGGCTAGCTCCTGCTTAGCTTTAGACTTTACTTTGAAACCGTAGGTTTTCATTCCTTGCAAAACAGCCATCGCATTAGCTACTCTTGTGGCTGCTTGGCCTGCACATGTGCCAAGCTTCCCTTTTACCGGCGCCTTCTCCGTCCATTGTCCAAACACTCCGACCTTTTGGACCCGTTCCGCCCATTGTACAAATCTTGTACTGGCTTTGTCTCTTTCTTTGTCGGCTACTTTACCCAGCCAACGTGAATGTGTATCTACTAATACTCGTCCGACGCTACCCGGCTCACACGACCTCCACTTTTGTATAATGCGTTCCGCCATTTTACAACCTCTATGCTAAGTTTGCGGAGAGAGTGAGAAAATTAAAAGAGGAAGGGGGGGAGAGAGACAAGAGAGAGTCAGAGAGAGAGAGAGAGACAGAGAAAAAGACAGAGAGAGGTGTGTGTGTGTGTGTGTGTGTGTGTGTGTGTGTGTGTGTGTGTGTGTGTGTGTGTGTGTGTGTGTGTGTGTGTGTGTGTGTGTGTGTGTGTGTGTGTGTGTGTGTGTGTGTGTGTGTGTGTGTGTGTGTGTGTGTGTGTGTGTGTGAGTGAGTATGGGGGCCTTGTTACTACCTGGTACAACCCAATATTAGAACGTGCTTTAACAGCAGAAGTTGTTTATATTAGAACGTGCTTTAACAGCAGAAGTTGTTTAGCAGGTTCACTAACAACTCCAATATAATCCTCTTAATTATATTACCCAGTGTTTGAAAGTTAATTAAATGTGGGATAATACCAACCCCTTTAAATAACCCCCTGAACTATATATTTGGCTTTCCTCTAAACAATATACTTATATTTTCAAAAATAAGATACAAGAAAAAATTAAATAAAGATGAAATGCAAAGTTTCTGACACAGAGGAGAACAGGGAAAAAGAAAAAAAAAAACAAGCAACAACATCCAGTCTTCTACCACAGCATAGAAACATGCAGTAGAAAAATGGGAGAGTCAGCGAGAGAGCGGGTGAGGTACGAGAGAGTGAGAGAGAGAGACAGAGAGAGAGAGAGAGAAATGGCTCGAGTTCAGTACTACCCCCGACCTTCGTGTTGTTGTAGTTCCAACGAAATATGATTATGTTGAATGTGTGTGAGAGAATGTGTGTGTGTGTATTTAGATGCGTTGGGGTACCGAAAGAGAGAGAGATAGAGAGAGAGAAGGAGGAAGAAGAGAGTTATAGAGAGAGGCAGAGGGGGGGGGGAGGAGAAGGAGACGGAGTGTGAGGAGGTGAGTTATGGAGAGAGAGAGGGGGGAAGTAGGAGGAGGAGGAATGTGAGGAAGTCCGGGTGAGTTATAGAGAGAGGGGGGGGAAGTTGAGTTATAGAGAGAGGCAGAGGGGAAGTACGAGGAGGAGGAGACGGAGAAAAAAAATAGTCACCCTAACCACACAACTTTATCACAACCTCCAATCGCTTGCGCTATTGAACTATTATCCGACCTATTTAAGTAACGTGTCCCTCCACTTTTGGGGGTCCGTTCAACTATGCTAAAGATGTTTCCTTCACTTGCTCCAGCTAAACCTGGGATTCAATACAAATTCACTATCCCCTAATGTCCCAACCCCGTCCGTGGATATTAATCTCAAAAGCCTGTATGTCGTTCAAATCGTTGCTGTAATAACCAGCCAATCTTCTACCCCTTAATTTGGGGCGGGCCTTGTTGAAGAATACAGCACCAATTCGTCTTACATCTAAGCTTTTCTGTTAAGATTCAATAACATGCCACCCGCCTTAACATTCATACAGAATCAATTTATAGGCCTTCAACCTCCGTTGGGACTTTAACCAGCTTTATAGGCCTTCAACCTCCCGTTGGGACTTTAACCAGCTTTATAGGCCTTCAACCTCCCGTTGGGACTTTAACCAGCTTTATAGGCCTTCAACCTCCGTTGGGACTTTAACCAGCTTTATAGGCCTTCAACCTCCCGTTGGGACTTTAACCAGCTTTATAGGCCTTCAACCTCCGTTGGGACTTCAACCCTATTCATAGGCCTTCAACCTCCGTTTGGGACTTTAACCAGATTTATAGGCCTTCAACCTCCGTTGGGATTTTAACCAGATTTATAGGCCTTCAACCTCTGTTGGGACTTTAACCCTTTTTGGATAGACCTTAGGGCCTCACAGATGTCAGCAGACGCAGGTATTTCTTTTCTTATCAAAATGACAAAAAATAAAAAATAAAAATAAAAATAATAATTCTAAATGACAAAAAATTCTAAATGACAAAAAAAATAATTCTAAATTTAGATTTTTGCCAATCTGTAGTTACTTTTAAAGGCTGGAATTTTGCCTACCGTTTTGTCATTTGAAGAAAAAACACCGGCGTCCGCTTTAACCTGGGCGGCTTTCCTTCAGCCGTCACTCCTTGTCCGTCTCTCCAGGACGATTTGCAGAGAGGAGAGAAAAAATACAGATTATAGATCAATTATTCCTGTGCTCTCACATATACCAATATTCAGAACAAATCATAAATTTAGAGTTTTCAATGTGCAGGAATTTCAGTTAAATAGGTGTAACCTGCTCACCTTTTCAATTTTTTAGCGCTTGTTTTGTCACTGAAGACGAGACACCTTGGTTGGGACTCCAGACGACAACTGGTTCACCGCGATCAATCCAATCCCGGACGAGCCCCCATTTGTTAGGAAATACCCTTATAGTTCTTTTATTGAATGAAGCAGTGAGACAAGTTGAGTCTGAAGTCTGGTGCCGCCAAGGTTTTTATCTCGAAGTACACAGAGAACACAGGAAGGATAGCTCTTCAATCCGGACCACCTGCTCGAGTACACCCGCAGAATGATACTTGACGACAGACCGCCTCACATTTTATACAGTATGGTACATAGGCCAACCTCTTCTCTGCCTTGGTGATTGATAGCCGTCATGTCACAGTTTGAGGACAAAGGATCTTATCAGAATGGTGTGTGTATATCTCTCGGTGTGTATGCATTGATGTCTATGTGATGTGTGCTTGTGTGTGTGTTAAAGTGAGAGACATGAGTTTGCATGTCTAGCTGGCACTTTCGAACAAAAAAAGGGGGGGGGGTGTGTATCTCTCTCTATGTGTGTGCATTGGTGTCTGCGTGATGTGTGCTTGTGTGTGTGTTAAAGTGTATGTGTTGGTGTGTGTGTGGGCTTTTGCATGCTTCTGATATCATCATGCACCTGTGTCTAGAACTGTTTCATGGAGCCCTATGTTTACACAGAGACCGTTTCATCGGGTCCCGTGTTTACACAGAGACATCTGACGTCAGTGTACAGAAGATATATAAGATATTGACAACAGATCAATCAATACTCCAACACCGAAGACCAGCGTTTTGGACTATAGGAACCCGGTCCGTACGAGACCCCCCTATCCAGCGACTACCCGACTGGTTGCATGTAAATTTGATTAGCCCCAGGATATTAATGTGACCACAGGATATTAATGTGATATGTTACATGTGTGTTTTTATGTTACACATTAAATGTAGTAATTCAACTTGGTACCCCTGTCCCCTCCAGTTAATAAGAGTGTCCGCCATTTTGTGTACATTTAATATTGGTTAATATATCATTTAGTATTTGCCAAGCTCATTATTTAAATACAGTCAGGGTTGTGTAGCCCCTTAGCTACAGTCTGTTTGTTATTTCTTCCCCTATAAGCGACCTTAGGTTTTATGAAAGGCGCTATATAAAATGAAGTTATTAATATTATTATTATTATTATTATTATTATTATTATTATTATTATTATTATTATTATTATTATTATTATAAAATTAATAATTTATTAATAATAACCTTCCCTAGAATATAATTTTCTATTTTTTTAAAGATACATTTTTTGGCTTTTTATCGCTTTATTGCTACTGGGCAGTCCAGTAGAGAGAGACAGAGGAGGAATGGGAGACAGAGTGGGGGGAAGACATTCGGCAAATAACGACGGGTTCGGGAGTCCCCTAGAATATAATCTAATTATGAAATCAAATATAGGCCAGGGCTTTACAATTTAATAAAGAGATTGATTACAATTAAATGGGATATAAACGGAATATAGCACTATATGATTATAATATTATTTCATTGTATATGGTATACATTTAATTTAGTTTCTATTTAATATATATTCTTTATTAAGTTGTAAAGCCCTGGGCCCTCATTTATCAAGTTTCCTCAGAAAATGTTCTATTTCCACACGTAAGCACAGAATTTAGCACAAAAGAAACGGGATTTATCACACGTGCGTACACAGGTCCTACGCACACCTGTCATGATAAATATCACCTTGCTTCTATGCTAAGGCTCGTGCACACTTTCACGTATTTGCATACCAAAACCGCCCCGATTAACCATATACGGTAATGGAACACCCCCATGAAATGTGGAAAAATGGACTAAACCGAGGGAAGCGTGTTATGAGACAGGCTGACAGACGTGTACACGTACGGTGATGTCGGATATGATATCTATTAACCATTGCTGCCTGGGCAGCGCAAACACTAATAAAGACCGTGCTGGAATATGACTGCCTTTTTCCGTTTTGTTTGATTAATACCCAGGGATTAAAGTTCTCCTCAATTTTATTCCAAATCGCGACGGATTTTCTGTCAATTTTCTACCTGCTGCATATGATTTCTAGAGGCATACAATCTATTTTGATGTCAGTATTGGGTAGCCTATATAAACAATAATACGAGAGCATATACAAGAACAATGAATCTCACTGCCATGTATGATGTAGCCTGCCTATGTGATCAATACAAACTGAATTCCATCATGTTTGTGTGCGGGAGCTCACAAGGCTGTTGTCACAATGGGTGGTACAGTAATAACAGTCTACACAATATCACGATGGACCATGCCATGTAGCCTATGTTCTATTATGACATGATCTGTGACGACAAATGTTCTAGAATGTTTGATTATGACACCATACTCTGACAGCATGCCTATGATCAATAAAAACGCGAACTTGAATCCCATCATCATATTTACATAGTCTGTCCACTATCTTTATTACTTCGTTATTCCCCCCCCCCCCCCCCCCCCATCTATGTAAAGCAACCTTGCATGGGTCTCTTGAAAGGCGCTATGTAAAATGAAGCTATTATTATTATTGTTGTTGTTATTATTATTATCATGTCTGTGTGCTGAGCTCAGTGAAGTTTCAACGGAGCGAGGTAATCTATTCTAATCAACAAATTGAAGTAGAAAGCATTCCGTTGTGGCCAATCTTATTTGGAAACATGACACAAAATAATAGTATGTCGCTTTTTATTTGAAACATTATTTAATCGTATGATTATAGATATTTTTAGAGAATAAATAAATCCAATGAAGTTGTTGCCAAGTTCACAGACAACTCTGCGCTCTAATGCCTATTATGTGCGCTCGTCATGAGCCCGTTCTGGTCAGAGTCATATGGCTTCAGTGGATAACTATGATCTGCATTTAAGTGAATATGAATGAGACTCCGGCCACCGGCACATTATCAGCCAAAATGCGTATCGCAGATTATCTGTACATTGACCAAGTGGAATCCCGTTCACATTACTGATTACTGATGGAGCAAACTCTGAGAGATTGTTCACAGAGGCGCTGCCGAACCAAGATATAATATGATGTGTATAATATAATGTGTGTATTCTCAAATTGCATTTAATGGCTGAATGAATGAATGAATGAATGAAAACTTTATTTAACAGATTGCAGAATGGGTACAATACAGTACGGCTCAATACACACAATTGTTAAGGGGATGCAGACCAGAGAAAGACTTTTGTCTTGTTTACATCAGGGTCCCCCAACTCGAGTCCTCGATATCCTCGCGGACGGACCAGTATACCTTTATATCATATATTCATATTCATATCATAGTTTACTCTATCAGCCTACCAGCATGTAATACGTTCTTTGTTAGAACTCAACTCGTTATTATTTTGCGCATAGATTGCAGAAATACGGGGACGTTTTGATTTAGGCTTTGACACAGAATACAAGTCATGATATCACCCACACGATATATGCTCTGTGTCCAGAGCATGTATGCTTTTCATTCATTTAAGACACATTTATTGCAAGGGTTTTGTATACACATACACTCAACTAATAACCTCTGTCTGTTCTCGTTGCAATGCGTTTATATCGTGGGTGTTCATATGACTTGTATTCTGCTTACAGCTTCGGGGTTCCACTCATTACGTTTAACAATGGCAAAGCCTTTTAAATATAATCAAAAGTTCCCGTATTTCTGCAATATATGCGCAAAATAATAACGGGTTGAGTTACGCGGAGCGCAGTCAGTGCTTATTTCCGCGTTGTAAAAATATTCTACCACCGGGCGCCAACTACGCATGGTCCGACCTGTGCTTAAATATACGCACAAAGTCAAGCACAAGTTCAAATAGATAAATCCCACACTTTGCTTAGAAATGGTCGTACGCACGGATTAAGCACATATCCGTGCGTACGTCACGTTGATAAATGAGGGCCCTGGCCTATATCTGATTTCATAATTTTCATTTCAAACCTTTATTTATACTTGTGAAAGCACTGAGGTTTCCCTCATTTACAGTGATGACGAGTAATTCGATTATAGTGAAGGAGAGGAGGTCTTATTAATACATTATTAATACATTTTTAATTTAATAATAATAATAATAATAATAATAATAATAATAATAATAATAATAATAATAATAATAATAATAATAATAATAATAATAATAATAATAATAATAATAATAATAATAACTTCCGAATAATAATAATCATGACATTGCATTACTGCTGATCAGCACCTATATCAGAAATAAATGTTTACTGTATTTATCATCATCTCGGAACCAATCATTTGAAATGTCAGCTATAGCCTTATTTCTAAATCACGCGTTGCGAAGGCTATTGGCACTCTGCTTTATATTTCTCGAACAAGTTGGATACTGTTCATAACTCATAAGATCTATTTTCTTTAGTATTCCGTTCATTTTGTATTGTATTTCGTTTACTTCGTAATGTATAGAGGAGTGCAAAATAATAGAATCTTTATTGTCATTGTTGGTCCAACGAAATTGAGTTTAGAGCATCACCACATACAAACATACTGAATATAGCATGTATAAATAATAACATAAATAATATAATATCAAAGTCCCAAGTGCAATAGTGCTAGTGCAAATTAATAGTATGACAGTCCAGTTGAGTTAATGGATGGAGTGATTTCTTGATTTCTAATTTATTTTCTTTTTTTGGACAGCACGCTAAACTTGACAGCATGCTACATTTCGACACACACATTTCTGCCAAGAGCGCTGTCAGGGGGGCAGAGTGCGGACTGCTTGCGAGCTACACATATTGGGCGTGTCTGCGCTGGTATCTCATCGAGCAATGTGCTTGCGTAGATAGCTCGCAGACGCAGAGCAGGCTCCGCAAATGTAATTTGCTTCGTGCAATCCATTCTCTGTGGATTCCGCCCACAGAGTACAAACTAGGGATGCATCTCATTGAGGTAGAAGACACAGAGTACAAACTAGGGATGAATCTCATTGAGGTAGAAGACACAGAGTACAAACTAGGGATGAATCTCATTGAGGTAGAAGACAGTACAAACTGATGATTCTCTCCAGAGGTGTGGACTCGAGTCACGAATTTGATGACTTTAGACTTGACTTGACCAAATCAAAAAAGACTTGCAACTCGACTTTGACTTTAACACCAATGACTCATGACTTCACTTGGACTTGAGCCTTTTGACTTGAGAAGACTTGATACCTTCCCCCATGCCCAACGATTACAAATTATGTTATTAAATGTGCCGTGAATTAATAAATTTCCAGTGTATAGACACTTCATTCGCGCAGTCCTGGCTCCGCGTTGTGGGCGTGTTTTGTTTACACCAGTCTAGACTGTCATGGCGGCGCCCAGTAAACGAGTTTTTACACATGGATATCCCCACTAGTTATCTTTAGTTGTGCACAAAGAAAAGAACGTTTTAGTTAAATGTAAATTGTGTCTTGGCTCAAATATTCTATCTACTGCCCACTTTGTTTGAAACAATCCGACAGTATCCAATCAATTTGCGCGAGAGAAGAAGTAACGTTACAATTCAGAATGACTGATCCAGTGGAAAATGATATCAAAGATTGCTTCGTTTGCTTATAAAAACTATGTGGTGGTCAACAAAAAACGAATTATAGAAAATCACAGATGGAGAGATGCAACAACTTCCAACTTCGTTCGACATTTGAAGCTGCACAAATAATGATCAGCAATGTCTCGCTTGATGAATGGCCAGCAGTAGCCTAACAGTACTGCTGCTCCTTAAAAAAAATTATTGATTGAAATTTGTATGAACAGATTGCAGAATGGGTACAATACAGTACGGCTCAATACAAACAATTGTTAAGGGGATGCAGACCAGAGAAAGACTTTCATCTTGTTTACATCAGGGTCCCCTATTTTCAATTCATCATGACACTTATGACATACATGACATACAGCTATACAATACTGTTTTATCAAGACATTTATGACATACAAGACATACTGTACAAGTATTGTATAAGAGACATAGATCATAAGAAACATAAATATAATACGTACATATAATATAATATGTACATGGGGGGGGTTGGACATTTACGGGGGCCAGTTTTTAATTGCAGCCACCCGTAGGTGCTCTTTGAGAGCGGTTTTGAAGGAGGGTAGGGATTCACATTATTTTACGGCTGTGGGTAGGGCGTTCCACATTGTTGTGGCATAATTGCTGAACGTGTTTAGTCCCTTGTTTGAGCCAAATTTGGGTTGAACATGATTTGTGGAACTCCCTCTGGTGTTGTGGTCCTGGAATTCACTGACCTTTGGAAAGTATTTCAACATGTACATGGGTATCTTAGTGGTCAGGTGTAGTGTATCTTGTAGACCAGGCCCATTACAAGTCGCTGTACTCTGGTCTACTGTCTACTGGTCTACTCTAAGCCATAGGTTGTCAAAATGGGCAGGGGTAAGGTGGGTTTTAGGAGTAAGGTCAAGCAGTAGTCTGACCAGTTTGTTTTGTGATGTTTGTAGTCTTGTTTTTTGAGGCCTTTGAGGTGCTTTGGTACCATGAGGTGCAAGCATAGTCGTAGTACCCTTGAATGAGTGCTCCTGTTAGAGTCTTCAGGGTATTCTTGTTTACCAGTGAGGAGATCCGGTACAAGAATCTTGTTCGTTTGTTGACTTTTTTTATTACATTGGTTGCCATTTTGTCACAGGAAAGATTTGCCTCTAGGATGGAACCCAGGTAGGTAATTTCATCTTTCCTTGTGACAATATTGTCACCCACTGTAACAGAGAAGCCGTTGGCCTTGCTGAGTTTGTTATTTGATCCAAGAGAGAGAGAGAGAGAGAACACACAAACAAATTAGGCCCTACCTAATTATAATACCTAATAAACTACCTAATATACGAAATGCAGAGATGCCTTGTCATTTCAGTACAGATTATTTTTTTATATGCCAAAATTGATAAAGGGTTAAGGTAGACTAGTTCGTTGAACCGAGGTCATGTGCCATAGACTCATTAGACTATATACAGGGCAGACAGACGTTAAATAAATGATTGGTCCAAGTGGGAAGACAATATCTTGGTTATTGTTGTATACCTTTAAAATCGATATGGTGATCCTTATTCTTTTTTTTCTCAATATACTCCTGAACTGGTTTTCTCAAGCAGCTCTTGCCCAAATGTATCTAGTTGTAAGACTAACCCTGATTCTGAATATTATTACATTTATAGAAATTAGATTATGTTTTGCCAACAAGTTGATAATAAATGTTTTTGGTGAAGCACGTATTATGACTTGTTTAGGACTCGAAACTCAAAGGTTAGGACTTGGGACTCGACTTGGGACTTGACTCGGGACTTGCCTGTCTCGACTTGGGACTTGACTTGGGACTTGAGTACCAAGACTTGAGACTGACTTGAGACTTGCAAAACAATGACTTGGTCCCACCTCTCCACCTCCAAGTCCAAGTCCAACCTTGGCAGTTTTGGGGACATAACTCTTCTCCAAGGCATCTCCCAGGCTCTGGAACTACGACCCCAAAGACATTAGAGACTCTGGATGCTTTCACACCTGCCTTGTTTAGTTTGGTTAAATCGAACCCTGGAACGATTAGCCCCGTGCGGTTAATTTGGTGTGGTGTGAACACAGTAGGCCTGTGTCCCCGACTAAGGATTTGTATAGTCGACTTGTATCACTGACAAACACCCGGGATGATTACAACTGGAGACACCTGGGAGGGGAAACAGACTGACTACAACAAAGAACTACAAGGAACTACAACTATGGACGACGAGACAAACACCAGACACTGGGACAAAAAAACAGAGAACCTGATAACAGACAGTAACTACTAAAACTAAACAGTTGACATAATATAAGACAAGAAGAGTAATACTAGACTAACAAGGGAATATGAAGAAGAGCAAGAGAGAGAAGGAGAGAGAGAAAGCAAGAGAGAGAAGGGAAAGAACACTAAGGGATAGAGGAGGTAGAGCAGGGGAGAACAGTCCATGGACCGGTGGGACGTTACAAACCCAGAGTAAACATACATCTCCTCGGGAGAGACTTTAATGCACCCATGGGGCCTGCAAACAAATATTAAAAGTTGGTTATAAACCTATCCCCAACCCTAACCCTAATCACACCAATAACCCTCTCCTCTCCTCTCCTCTCCTCTCCTCTCCTCTCCTCTCCTCTCCTCTCCTCTCCTCTCCTCTCCTCTCCTCTCCTCTCCTCAGGGTCTGGAGATGGAGCTGAGGAGCCTCCAGTCTCGCTCCCTGCAGTCTGAAGGCCTGGCGGAGCAGCTGGAAGACAAGGTGGACTCGCTGAGCAGCTCCACCATCAGAAACGTGACAAGCCTCGGCGCCGAGCTGGCCAGAGCCTCCGCCTGGCTCCACGACCACGACCACCTGCTCAGGTGAACACCAGCATACAGTAGTGATAGGGAGTCGAACCCAAACTCTCTGGTGAACACCAACATACAGTAGTGATGGGGAGTCGAACCCTCAGGTGAACACCAGCATACAGTAGTGATAGGGAGTCGAACCCAAACTCTCTGGTGAACACCAACATACAGTAGTGATAGGGAGTCAAACCCTCAGGTGAACACCAACATACAGTAGTGATGGGGAGTCGAACCCTCAGGTGAACACCAACATACAGTAGTGATAGGGAGTCGAACCCAAACCCTCAGGTGAACACCAACATACAGTAGTGATGGGGAGTCGAACCCTCAGGTGAACACCAACATACAGTAGTGATAGGGAGTTGAACCCAAACCCTCAGGTGAACACCAACATACAGTAGTGATAGGGAGTCGAACCCTCAGGTGAACACCAACATACAGTAGTGATAGGGAGTCGAACCCAAACCCTCAGGTGAACACCAACATACAGTAGTGATAGGGAGTCGAACCCTCAGGTGAACACCAGCATACAGTAGTGATAGGGAGTCGAACCCAAACCCTCAGGTGAACACCAACATACAGTAGTGATAGGGAGTCGAACCCTCAGGTGAACACCAACATACAGTAGTGATGGGGAGTCGAACCCTCAGGTGAACACCAACATACAGTAGTGATAGGGAGTCGAACCCAAACTCTCCCAAGTCCCTGACTGACCTGGGTGAAAAGGGCCAGACAGCATAAAAACGGGCGGAATGGAAGCACTCTCTCAATGAAATCTGCCCATTTTCAACGTTAAAGTGTTGACTCTGCCTGACCGCAGTCATCACCACTGTAACACAACCTAATTTATCCAAAGGACATTCCCGATAAATCTGGTAAAATGACATAATAATATTGAAAGATAACATTAAAATTGAATATGTAACCTAAACGGCCCTTAACAAAATATTAGTTGGTGATGAATTACTGTAATAAAACGGAACACGCCAATATTATGGGAAATGCACTTACCGTCTTCTCCAGAGTCAGATAATGAGATGGATACCAATTTCCAATCCAACTGCAAGCTAGCCTAGCTTAGCACAAATTAATGAAGTGGATAAGGAACATTTATAGTCAGGGAATATTATCAGATATTTGGCCAATCTTGGAATAAATTCCTTACCAAGAAATTCCTTCACCAATGTGTTTGTAAAGGTGTCTAATAACACAAACAAAAATATTTAAATTCAACTTCCATAGGAAAACCTGTGACAGCTGCTGAAAGTTAGGGTACACGCCCGGAACCTTATCTGTGAAATATTTAAAAAATTTATTTTTGCCTTAAGCACCTTGTGAGGTGTCAAACTAGGGGGCTTTCATGATTCTGAATTGATTGCAAACATTTACTTTGCACTTAAAGCACTCCTTGGTGGAAAAACGGCCACGCCCACCTTTCCTGCTCATCGCCAACCCTTTTTTTTTGTGAAAATAAATATGGCTGGGTGCATGTAAATTAAAAAGTAGCTTTATTCGTTTATTCACGTACTTGCCATGGTAACTACTCTTTGTTTACTGCTGGTAACTGTTGTAGTTGGTTGGCATTTGCAGCAAGTGAGTGGCAGGTGTCAGACGTGCTCAAGCCATTTGCAACCCTCTCCTGTGTGGATCATGGACCGACACAATACACTCCACACACATCAAATAACAATATTCACCAGTCGGCAAGATACTACAAGAAGATTTTACATCAGATTTTTTGTCTGAAGTATTATCTATAAAAATGTATTATAACTGGAAAATTTCATGTCACTACATTGATAATATGCATAATATAAATAATATATAGGGTGTTTACTATCATCATCAAATTATCTTACTTGTTAGCTAGCTGGCCACAAGTGCTGGGTGCAGACCCTCAGCCACTTCTCTGATGTCAACAAGCGCATGGAGGAAGGCGTCGAGAAACATGGTCCACTCCACAACGACCTTGCCAAAGCACGGATGAAGTGAGATGCTGAAGCGATCGAACTTGCCCTCAAATGGTTAGAGGAGAACAACCCCTTCGACCACAACCGAGACAAGCCGCTGCGTGTGTCCTTCTCAACAGGATTCACAAGCACTGCAGATGATTCAGTCGATGCTGAAAGAGCGGCTGAAGTAGGGAGGGAGAAGATACAGATAAAGCTGGATGGACAGTCGGTAACATCGACCATGGAGGGGAGGTTCAAGGTGCAGGCTCTGTCACCGCTCAGAAAGATTCACAAGGTCAATGAGAAGATTCACCCAAACTCACTCGAGTTCTTCAACCGACTGATAATTTTCTCCCCAACAGGATATGACAATCGAGATTGTCAGAGTAGTTGGCGCCGAGGAGAGTGGCAGCCTTTTCATAGCAGCTCCCACCCCCTTTACTTCTTATCGCGTTTACTACTTCTTAATTATTCTTTTTGTGATTATACTTACATAATAGGTGTATAAGTGACTGTGCGTTGCTTTAGACCAAGTTAAGGCATTTGTAACAACTTCTGTGAAGTTAGCTGAGTTAGGCAAGTTCGGTCGAGCACAGCTCTGAACAATGGACAACAACACCGGCGGCGGGCTGGTTTACCCGCGGCAGGACAACAACAACAACAACAACAGCAACAACGGCGGGCTGGTTTACCCGAGGGAGGCTCTCCTCTGCTTTCGAAACAGAGTTGCAGAACCACCGAGGAATCTACCAGCCGAAATAAGGATTCGCAGACGGGGAAATCGAGCTGGCACGAGCGTGAAGGACAGGAGAGAGGACAGCAGGAGATTCAAGCCTTACCTGCCCGCTGTCGTCATGGGGAACGTGCGATCGCTGGTCAACAAGACCGACGAGCTCTCAGCCCTGATGATCAACCAGCGTGAGTACAAGGAGGCAAGCCTACTGTGCTTCACCGAATCCTGGCTGAACGAGAACATCCCGGACAGTGCAATAGAACAGGAGGGCTTCACGGTGGTGCGCGCCGACCGGAGTAAACAGAGCGGCAAGCGGAGAGGCGGAGGGCTTGTTGTCTTTGTTAACTCCAAATGGTGCCACCCGGGGCACATCACCATTAAGGAACGTATCTGTTCCCCCGACATTGAACTATTGGCACTGAGTCTGCGGCCATACTATTTACCGCGAGAAATAACACACGTCCTGGCTCTCACTGTTTACATCCCACCCAGCGCGGCGGCGGCGCAGGCGAGTGACGTCATACACTCCACCGTCGCGGCGCTTCAGACAAAACACCCGGATGCATTTATTTTTATCAATAAGGACTTCAACCATGTCAGACTGAACAAGACCCTGACAAACTTCACCCAGTATGTCACCTGCAAAACCAGGGGAGACAAAACTCTGGACCTCCTGTATGCTAACGTGAAGGAGGCTTTCAGTGCGACTTCCCTGCCCCCCCTCGGCCAGTCAGACCACAACCTTGTGAGGCTTGTATCCACATACACGCCTCTCATTAAGAGACAGCCTCCGACCACCATGTCTGTCCCACAGTGGTCTGACGACGTCGAGGAGGAGCTACAGGAGTGTTTCAGGTCGACAGACTGGGATATGTTTGAGAGGGCTTACGGTGATGACATTGATGGACTATCCCACTGCATCACAGACTACATCAGGTTCTGTGAGGAGAGCATCGTACCCACAAAGAGGGTACGCTGCTTCTCAAACAATAAACCCTGGATTAGCAAGGACATTAAACACCTGCTAAACAGGAAAAAGAGGGCCTTCATGGCAGGGGACACTGAGCAGGCCAGGGCTGTCCAAAGGGAGCTCAAAAAAGAGCTAAGGGCAGCCAAGGTCAGCTACAAGGACAGGCTGGAGGGCAGACTACAGGCCAACAACACCAGGGAGGTGTGGGCGGGGGTCAGGAAGATCACTGGTTTCAAACAGCAGGGCACAGCTGTGGAGGGCCCTCCAGAGCGTGCAAACGAGTTCAACTCGTTTTTCAACCGCTTTGACCAGAGTGGCCTCCCCACACCCCTCCCCCCACCCATCGACACCAGCACCAGATCACACCTACAAAGCAGCCCCCCCACCCCCCACCCCCCCACACCCATCAGCAACGGCACCCCACCCCCAACACCAGCAGACTGCCTGAAATTATTCCATTTTTTGGGGGGGGGGGGGGGGGGACCCTGCATATATCGGTATCGGTTGATATCGGTATCGGAAATTAAGAGTTGGACAATATCGGTATATCGGTATCGGTAAAAAAGCCAATATTGAGCATCCCTACTAAAAAGTGGTGAAGGGAAAGAGAGTCTATACAGGTTGCTATTACAGTCCACAAATCAGATCCTCCAGTCCACGCCAGTTGCCTGGTTGTGGAGCCTGATTGCCACCGGCACAAAGGACTGCCTGAAGCGCTTTGTGGTATGTCAGACTGTCCAGGTCAGCTCCCACCACAGAGCTCGCTTTCTTAACCAGTTTATTTATTTTGTCTGTGTTGGTGTCGCCCCTGTTCCTTTAACAATAATGAGTGCCTGATATCATAAATGATTGTGGCTGATAAGTGCTTCATTATTTCAACATTTATATCAGTTCCATAAGTGAAGAACACTATTGCTAGTACATCAATCATACAACCTGATGTTATAGGATAGCAATTGTATGTGTCACCATGAGAAATAAGCCAAAATCATTTGATTTCGCCAATGTATTATATTTTTTATAAATTGTATGAATCTAATATTTATAAATGTACATTTAACTAATAAATATAATGGTTTGATTCTATTCTAATCTGCTATTCTCCTGTTCCACCCCAGGGAGGCCTCAGGCCAGATGGGCGGGCTTAGGGAGAAGCTAGAGGAGGTCAATTGGACAGTGGGAGCTGTCAATCACACGTTCAGCAGTGACATCAGCATCCACCATCTGAAGATCCAGGATTTGCAGGTCAGCAGAAGGTCACAGCCAGCCTCACCCCGCACTGCCCCCATCACAGTACCCACATCCTGACCACAAGCTCATTGTGTTGAGTTTATGGAAACCATGGCCACAGACTAGGATAAACAACATTGAAAAGTCAGAGATGATTTCAGTGCTGGAGTTGCCGAGTTGTGACCTCATGTCCTTGTCCTAGTGGCATAAGGGCGGCCCTTGGCTCGTTCAGCCACAAGTGACACCAAACTTGAACAGAAACCAAGGAAACTATAAAAGAAGGAAGGGTCATCACGTCACTGTGTTGCATTGTTAACTAGCTATCATTTGATTTATTGGATGATGTATATTTCCTCAGATAGCTTGTATATTTAGAATTTTAATACAGGCTTCAATGGAACTGGCACCAAAGTCTGACACCAAGCAGAGCTGGACGTGATGACCCATCCTTCTGTTATAGCTGCCTGGCAGAAACTAGAAAAAACATCACTTTTGGTAGAATGCAATACACCTGTAGTTAAATGTACCTATATTATTATTGTTGTTTCTATTAGTATTATTATTATTATTATTATTAGTATCATCATTTGACCCATAGGTCAGTGATTTGACACGTAAACACTAGCAGATTGTGATGTGTAGAAAGGATCCAGACCTGGGTCACATAGGTCATGTGGTTTTGTCTGCCATTTTGTCAGGAATTTTGCAAACTTGACACTTCAGGTTGGATGAAAAAGGGTCACAAAATATGCTAAGTTGGAACTAGACATTCGGACTGACTCTAGCTCTTTCCCTACATCTTTTAAACCCTTCAGATCCAGATCAGCAACATCACAGAGGACACCAGCAGTCTCTGGGTGTCGCACGTCCACACCGAGGCCCAGCTGAGGACCGAGATGGAGATCCTCAACACCATCACAGAGGACCTCCGCCTCAAAGACTGGGAACACTCCATGACCCTGAAGAACCTCACCATACTAGAAGGTCAGCCAAGAAGTGTATACTAGAAGTATTACTAAACCTCACCATACTAGTTTCAAGTTTGTCACATATAAAGTACATTACAGTGAAATGCTTGGTTCTGTATGAGCCCCTGATAATGTGCTTCATACAGTAAAGTAAAAAAAGTACAACTAAGTACAACATAAGTACAATGAAGAAAAAAAAAACAGGCAATGAGGTACAAAAATGCAGACAATGAGGTACAGAAAATGCAAACTTAAAAAAATAATGAATAAATAAATAGATCAAATATGGTGTAGTGTTAAAGTGAGTTAAGGTGAGTGTTTGTTTAAAGTGAGTGTGTGGATGTGTGTGCAATGAGTATAGATGGATGGATGGCTTGGGGATAGAAGCTCCTTCTGAGTCTCTCTGTACTGGCCATGAGACTCCGGTAGCGCTTGCCTGATCACAGCAGTGCAAAGAGGCAGTTGTTTGGGTAACTAGAGTCTTTGGTTATTCTCTTAGCCTTGACCCTGCAACGCTTGGTGTAAATGTCCTGGAGAGTGGGAAACCCACCTCCAGTAATGTGAGTTTGGCTGATCGGGCCGCCTGTTCCTTAATGTCAAGCAAGCAGTGCAAGAATGCGGAAGCATTCTACCGTAGTGGCGTGCGGTAATGCGCCTTTCATTTTCCTTCGCCCGGCGGCGTGCTCGCTCAGGTGCGTGCGTGCGCCGGCGTGCTCGCGCGAGGTGCCCGCGCATGCGCATGAGATCCCGCCTTGGTTCGACACGAGCGGAGCTCAATATATATAAGTCACCGCCCCTTATTCAGTATCCAGAAATAGCTCAATTGGCAAGACTGCATGGCTGTGGATCCTACGGCTCGTTTGCTGGCGAGTTCGAATCCCATCAAATATTCTTTTTTTAACGTGATTTTTTTTTTAACATGTATTCTTTCGCCGGTTAAGGTTAGGCATGGTTAAGGTTAAGGTTAAGGTTAGGCATTGTTTCGGAGTTGGTTAAGGTTAGAACGGTTAAGTTTAGGCGCTGTTAAGGAGCTGGTTAAGGTTAGAGTTTGTCAAAGAGAATGGCAATATTCTTTCTATGGTTAAGGTTAGGCATGGTTAAGGTTAAGGTTAAGGTTAGGCATTGTTTCGGAGTTGGTTAAGGTTAGAACGGTTAAGTTTAGGCGCTGTTAAGGAGCTGGTTAAGGTTAGAGTTTGTCAAAGAGAATGGCAATAGACAGCCTATTTCCGCGCGACAGCTCCCAAAGCGGGCCTGAAAAGAAAGGCGCTTTACCGTAGTGGCGTGCGGTGACGAATGCTTCCGCATTTTTGCACTGCTTGCTTGTCATTATGCTACACGCGATCGGGCCACTCTCTACAGTTTGCTGCAGTCGTGTGCGGTGCTATTCCCAAACCAGGAGGTGATGTTACCAGTCAGGATGCTCTCTATTGTGCATGAGACGAGTAGAAGTTCTTAAGGATCTTCTGACTCACTTTGAACTTCCTTAGGCGCCTAAGGAAGTAGAGGCGCTGCCGTGCCTTCTTCACTACACTGTCTATGTGTGTGGTCCATGTCAAGTCCTCAGATATGTGGACTCCGAGGTATTTGAAACTGTTCACTCTCGACCGGTGCCCCATAGATGCTGAAGGGGCTGTAGTCCCTAGCCCTCGACCTCCTAAAATCCACAATCAGTTATTTGGTTTTGCTGACGTTCAGGGAGAGGCAGTTCTCCTAGCACCACAGTGCCAGGTTCTCTACCTCTCCCAGGTAGGCCCTCTCGTCGTTTGCAGAGATCAGGCCCACCACAGCTGTGTCCTTAGCCAACTTAATGATTGTGTTGCTGTTGTGCTTTGCCACACAGTCATGCGTGTAAAGTGAGTAGAGGAGGGGGCCCAGAACACAGCCCTGGGGGGCACCTGTGTTGAGAGTGATGGATGAGGAGGTGCAGTTACCTGCTCTCACCACTTGGGGTCCTCCTGTCAGGAAGTCCAAGACTCACTGGCAGAGGTCGTAGTTCAAGCCCAGGTCTCTGAGCTTGACGACGAGTTTGGAGGGGACTATGGTATTGAATGCTGAGCTGTAGTCAATAAATAGCATTCTCACATAGTGCCCCTGCCTCTTGTCCAGGTGTGATGCTGCCGTGTGCAGCACATGGGCTATGGCGTCCTCCGTGGACCTGTTGGGGCGATATGCAAATTGCAGGGGGTCCAGGTTTGTGCGGATCACAAGTTTTTTCTTGTTGCACATTATGTTCATTAGGATTATGAATTTTGTTTGTTTGCATGGCTTTGTTTAGAATATTTGGTTCATTTGTAAATTGGCACAGATTAAAAAAAACTGCAACAATGTTTGGGACCATTTCAGACTAACTTAGGTGTCAAATAACTCTTAGTCACGCCCAGTAGGTGTCAAAGAACGCTTAGTCTCACTCAGTGGACGTTCACACTGCTAGTTACCGTGGTGTGCCAGATAAATTCACACCCCAGGATTACCAGCTCCAATCTGTCCCTGATTGGCCCAGATGAGGTTTCATTCTCCCTGCCAGTGGACCAAATGACTTCCCTGGCTTGTTAGGAGCGAAGGAATGCTGTGATGTAATGCTGGCGAGGGACACAGCCCGGGGTTGATTGATGGGAATCTGAACCGAATGAGACTCAAAATCCCCTGTCTGCTTCACATGTGGGTGGGATGTCGTTTCTCTAGTGAGCCTGGAAACGATCCAAAAAATATAAATCAAATATACGTCTACCATTCTGCTCTCTCCAGAACATTTGTTTGTAGTTAGCTGCAGTCACCATACATCTCTTTTCTCTGTATATCACAATCTAACTGTAGGTGAGGATATTCTATGGTACCTTGTTGACGGCCTATGCCCCAGAAGGGGTAGCAGGCGTAAGTAAGTTTACCTGGTAAACAGAAAGAACATAGGATATAGAACTACTTCTTCTCACAAACGTCTATCAGCTTGATACCTTCAAATAATTATTCAGCCACAAGTGTGACATCACATGTGACCGCGACCAGCGATTTTGACCACATGTCTCCATTGTCATTTTCCAGATGTATTATGTCAGACTGTGAAAGTACAGAATCTAAGCTTTCAAATGATGTGTCATACGTTGAAATCTAATTTTTTTTGAAGATGTGCTCATTTTGAATCTTGTAAAACCGTATTTTTTCGAAGTGCTTTAAGCTGAGAAAATCCCTCTCGAAGATAGGCTACAATTTAAAGGGGACATGCATTGCTATTCCTAGCACTATTTGGGCAACTTTACACAATTCCTGTGAGTCTATTGAACACATCTATAAGCTTTTATAAAAAAAAATGCATTGTTTTATATTTCTAATCAAGTACTCAAAAGCCAAATTTTTCTCACTTTGGATTTCAGGCTGTGTTGGCCTGGCTCCGCCCATAAGCACTTTGAGTGACAGTCATCCACACAGTCTGCGACTGGCACAGAGAGAGATAGAGAGAGACTGAGGGGGATACTAATTAATTTCGCCGCGGGGGGCATAATCCCACGGGACAATGCATTGGTAACTTGTTTCAAATGACAATAAATACCCCTGTGATTATTATTGTACGGATCGGAATACGGGCGTGCGCGTGGGAGCATGTGCAAAGATATTACAGTTATATGCTGCGAGATTCAATCGTCATTGCAATTCCAACGTAGGCAGATGTGCCACGGAGACCCAGGGAGCTCTGGCTGAGTGTATAGAACGGAGATCAAAGGAAAAATATCAAAGGATCAAAACCCGAGAATTCTCGGGTATGGCGCTCAACCGCTGGCTGCGAAACCTGACTTTTCACGGGTTTGGCGCAGAAAGGTTTAAGTAGAAGAATAAAATAGAATACAATGAGATAAAGAACTCCCAACTTAAAAGGTGTTACACAATAAATCACAGTATCACACAACTTATTATGATGTAACCCTGACCGAAGGGTCGGTTCTTTGTAATGTTTATCTTCTTGATTAATACAGAGTGTTGGGTCTGCACTCATGTTATAGAATGTCTTACTGTTAGCAACCAGATGGCCCTTTTCAAAGATCCTATCCCTTCCAGAATCCTGCCCCCCCCCCCCCCCCCCCCCCAATTCCCAATATTTCTTTAAGTTCTGAATATAAAAGTGATATAACTCATCTATACATAACATGTAGCATAGATATTGCCCTGAGGTTGTCCTGAAAAAAAGGATCACTTAACTTAGCAATACAGGGTTGAGGTTATACATGCATTATTATTACACAAATAAACCATATTAATCTCTCTCTCTCTCTCTCTCTCTCTCTCTCTCTCTCTCTCTCTCTCTCTCTCTCTCTCTCTCTCTCTCTCTCTCTCTCTCTCTCTCTCTGTGTTTTAAATCACATAAAAATGTGAACCTAATGTCACACTTCAGCCCATTTATGATTAATATTAACTACCCAATATACTGCTAGACGATGGCATTGTGGATTTGGTTACTACAGCTGTGCTACCAAGAAATGCATGCATGTGTAAACATTCACACGTGATGGGTGAATGGTTTAATGTCTTTAAGGTGAGGAGAGGAGAGTTGAAGAGAGGAGGGGAGAGAAGAGAGGAGATGAAAAGAGAGGGGAGAGCGGGAGAGAATAAGAGAGGATGGGAGAGGAGGAGATGGGAGGAGAGGAGAAGAGGAGGAAAGGACAGGGGAAGAGAGCAGGGGAGAAGAGAAGAGAGGCATGGAAACATTTATAGCTTTGTCAGCTGATGAGCTGTAATGAACGTCTGAGTGTTTCATGTTTGTTTTGCTAGCAGAGCCTGGCTCTCTGCCCCAGCCTGCACACTCGCACATGCACACGGACACACAGACACGTACACACACACATACACAAACACACACACAGAAACACACGCACACACTTGTTATCTACATATGCATGCAGACAGCTAATGTATACCTGCACACACATTGTCACAGGATATGCTCATGCACGCACACACGCACACACACACACACACACACACACACACACACACACACACACACACACACACACACACACACACACACACACACACACACACACACACACACACACACACACACAGTGACCATTTCCTTTGATTATTGTGTAACTCACCAGTCTGTCGTTCTGGGGAAGAGAGGAAAGTTGGACCTTCTCCTCAGAAGATAATTCCATCAATGTCTGTTATTCTGCAACAGAAAAAAACATTGAAAGGCCCAAGTACTTCTCCGAAAGATTAGGTTCTAAATGCTCCGTCAAAATGAATCGCTTTTCAACGCCGGCGCCGTCCTCTCATATGAAGAGCACCCACTTAACATCTAACATCCTTTTAGTTAGAATAATGAGCTGTGAACTCTCCTTTTGTTGAGACAGTAAGAAGGCTGAGGGGAGACAGAGTAGGGGAGACACAGGAGAGAAGGCTCTTTATTGAGACAGTAGGAAGGCTGAGAGGGAGACAGAGTAGGGGAGACACAGGAGAGAAGGCTCTTTATTGAGACAGTAGGCAGGCTGAGAGCTAGACAGAGTAGGGGAGACACAGGAGAGAAGGTTCTTTATTGAGACAGTAGGATGGCTGAGAGGGAGACAGAGTAGAGGAGACACAGGAGAGAAGGGTCTTTATTGAGACAGTAGGAAGGCTGAGAGGGAGACGGAGTAGAGGAGACACAGGAGAGAAGGCTCTTTATTGAGACAGTAGGAAGGCTGAGAGGGAGACGGAGTAGAGGAGACACAGGAGAGAAGGCTCTTTATTGAGACAGTAGGAAGGCTGTGAGGGAGACGGAGTAGAGGAGACACAGGAGAGAAGGTTCTTTATTGAGACAGTAGGAAGGCTGAGAGCGAGACAGAGTAGAGGAGACACAGGAGAGAAGGCTCTTTATTGAGACAGTAGGAAGGCTGAGAGGGAGACAGCGTAGGAGAGACACAGGAGAGAAGGTTCTAGTGGGATTTGATTCCAGGTCAGCAGGGTTATGTGTGGTTCCACACGCAGGGGTCTTAATTACACCATCACTGGGTATACATCCTAACCACATTGTTGTCCATCTGGTATTCTGTAACAGCACAGCTTTCAACAATAAAAGAAAAACACGGTAGGAAGATTAGACTTTCAATCATTAGTCAAAGCCAGGTGCTTTATTTGATGCATTCCTTCTTTCCCCCCACCATCCTATCTATTTCACTTAATGTGAATGTTTTTGGCCACAGCCTTGATTTAATGTTGCCCTTGAGTTCACTGTATCTATAGCAGGAAACATAATACACCAGGTTCTCCCCATAATATACTCAATCAGGAAAAAGGACCCCCTTCCCAAGAGAGAATTGTTTTGTAATCCTACAGCATTAAAGGATAAGCCCGGTGTACTTTTTTGTATTGTCAATATCATCTACAAAAATATCAAAACCAACAATGCATTTCTTCTACTCACAAGTATGGTCCGTCCAGCCAACACCAGAGTAGAGCTATTTATCCAGAAGTTACTGTATATTGTCTATATAGTGTTACACTATACAGAAAGACTCAGAAGAAGCTTCTATCCCCAGGCCATCAGGCTGCTAAACGAACAATGAACACTACACAACAACAACCACCAAACGCACATAGCACACACATCCACACGCACACACTCACTTTAAACAAACACACTGTAGCACCCACTCCACACACTTTATAGCACACACCCACTTTAAACAAACACACTGTAGCACCCACTCCCCACACTTTATATTTATTGATGAAGGATTGCACTACAACTCGTACACCTTACTGTAAATTGTACCTAAATTGTACCTCATCCCATTTCTGCTTTGCACTATATAGTACTGTACATTAGTACACTGCATAGTATTGTATATTATATGGTAACTCAGTTACGTCTATTCTGCATCGAACATTGTACATATGTCTATACTGAACACTGTGACCTCATTTTCTACTTCTAAATTACATGCTATACTATGTTATTTGATACTATCTTGTCTTGTACAGTCTCTGGAGCGTAACAGTAAGAAGCATTTTGTATGAAAGTATTCTGTACTTCTATGCATTAGTATGACAACTATTAAAGAAACTTGAAACTTGAAACTTGAAACTTGAGTGTAACACTCAGGTTCAGCACTGTTGGACAAACAATACCGGCGTGTACCCCTCCTGCTGACTTGTTGTTCGCAATTTGTAAGTCGCTTTGGATAAAAGCATCAGCTAAATGACTATAGAACTCCATTGTTTTCCAAAAACTGCTAAAACAATGTACATGTGTAACGGATGGTACCGTGAAGTGCAGTCACAAAGGACTTCAGATGTTGTGAAGTGACTGGGATGAGTAGCGGTGCTGTGGGTTAAACTCACTCTCATGTTGTGAAGTGACTGGGGCGAGTAGCGGTGCTGTGGGTTAAACTCACTCTCATGTTGTGAAGTGACTGGGGCGAGTAGCGGTGCTGTGGGTTAAACTCACTCTCATGTTGTGAAGTGACTGGGGCGAGTAGCGGTGCTGTGGGTTAAACTCACTCTCATGTTGTGAAGTGACTGGGGCGAGTAGCGGTGCTGTGGGTTAAACTCACTCTCATGTTGTGAAGTGACTGGGGCGAGTAGCGGTGCTGTGGGTTAAACTCACTCTCATGTTGTGAAGTGACTGGGGCGAGTAGCGGTGCTGTGGGTTAAACTCACTCTCATGTTGTGAAGTGACTGGGGCGAGTAGCGGTGCTGTGGGTTAAACTCACTCTCATGTTGTGAAGTGACTGGGGCGAGTAGCGGTGCTGTGGGTTAAACTCACTCTCATGTTGTGAAGTGACTGTGGCGAGTAGCGGTGCTGTGGGTTAAACTCACTCTCATGTTGTGAAGTGACTGGGGCGAGTAGCGGTGCTGTGGGTTAAACTCACTCATGTTGTGAAGTGACTGGGGCGAGTAGCGGTGCTGTGGGTTAAACTCACTCTCATGTTGTGAAGTGACTGGGGCGAGTAGCGGTGCTGTGGGTTAAACTCACTCTCATGTTGTGAAGTGACTGGGGCGAGTAGCGGTGCTGTGGGTTAAACTCACTCTCATGTTGTGAAGTGACTGGGGCGAGTAGCAGTGCTGTGGGTTAAACTCACTCTCATGTTGTGAAGTGACTGGGGCGAGTAGCGGTGCTGTGGGTTAAACTCACTCTCATGTTGTGAAGTGACTGGGGCGAGTAGCGGTGCTGTGGGTTAAACTCACTCTCATGTTGTGAAGTGACTGGGGCGAGTAGCGGTGCTGTGGGTTAAACTCACTCTCATGTTGTGAAGTGACTGGGGCGAGTAGCGGTGCTGTGGGTTAAACTCACTCTCATGTTGTGAAGTGACTGGGGCGAGTAGCGGTACTGTGGGTTAAACTCACTCTCATGTTGTGAAGTGACTGAGGCGAGTAGCGGTGCTGTGGGTTAAACTCACTCATGTTGTGAAGTGACTGGGGCGAGTAGCGGTGCTGTGGGTTAAACTCACTCTCATGTTGTGAAGTGACTGGGGTGAGTAGCGGTGCTGTGGGTTAAACTCACTCTCATGTTGTGAAGTGACTGGGGCGAGTAGCGGTGCTGTGGGTTAAACTCACTCTCATGTTGTGAAGTGACTGGGGCGAGTAGCGGTGCTGTGGGTTAAACTCACTCTCATGTTGTGAAGTGACTGGGGCGAGTAGCGGTGCTGTGGGTTAAACTCACTCTCATGTTGTGAAGTGACCGGGGCGAGTAGCGGTACTGTGGGTTAAACTCACTCTCATGTTGTGAAGTGACCGGGGCGAGTAGCGGTGCTGTGGGTTAAACTCACTCTCATGTTGTGAAGTGACTGGGGCGAGTAGCGGTGCTGTGGGTTAAACTCACTCTCATGTTGTGAAGTGACTGGGGTGAGTAGCGGTGCTGTGGGTTAAACTCACTCTCATGTTGTGAAGTGACTGGGGCGAGTAGCGGTGCTGTGGGTTAAACTCACTCTCATGTTGTGAAGTGACTGGGGCGAGTAGCGGTGCTGTGGGTTAAACTCACTCTCATGTTGTGAAGTGACTGGGGTGAGTAGCGGTGCTGTGGGTTAAACTCACTCTCATGTTGTGAAGTGACTGGGGCGAGCAGCGGTGCTGTGGGTTAAACTCACTCTCATGTTGTG
>NC_140169.1:94670858-94745858 GCF_963971535.1 Notolepis coatsorum | reverse complement strand
GAGAACATCTCACCTGATGGAACCTAATGTGCACACGGAGTGGAGAACATCTCACCTGATGGAACCTAATGTGCACACGGAGTGGAGAACATCTCACCTGCAACATACACACATCGCTCTGTGAAATCTTTGTCAAATAGTCCACATACATTTACATTACACATTTTGTCATTTAGCTGACTCTTTTATCCAAAACGACTTACAAGTTTTGTACAACAAGTCAGCAGGAAGGGCAACTCTATCAGCTGAGTAACAATGTTCATCAAAGTGTTGAGTGCTACAGTGTAGGTTAGTATATTAAGTACATGACAGTAAGGTTAGTTAGGGTTAGATTTTCTTTATTTTTTTATTTCAGATATTGATTGAAGAAGTGTGTCTTTATTCGACGGCGAAAGATTGGACGGGTTTCGGCTGTCCTAACTGTGGTGGGAAGTTCGTTCCACCATTGTGGGGCAAGGACTGAGAATAGGCGGCTTCTCTTTGGTGACCCGGACCTCTGATAGGAGTGGGTCTGAGGCGGCCAGAAGATGCAGAGCGTAGGGGTCTTGAGGGTGTGTAGTTGGAGATCATTGACCGGAGGTAGGCGGGAGCCAGGTTGAGAGCCTTGAAGCGGATTCGTGCGGCAATGGGGAGCGAGTGCAGGTCCCTGAGAAGTGGGGCGACATGGGCCGACTTCAGTAGGTTTGAGATCAGGCGGGCCGCACAACAACACTACTTAATCGTTTTTGTGGATAGATCACACTAGATTGATCAACTTTACAACTAAGCATTTCCTGGCAGATAACAAGATGACATTTAACCTACAGATATTAGACAGTTCTGACAGAACGATATTGGTGTAACTAAGAAATTTTGATGGGATAAATGTTTTGAATGGATAGATATTTACAGTACAATGGGATTGATGGCTTTAGACCCCTGGTGGCAGATTACGGAACAGTACTTCCACAAGAAATTATATTGCGATCAACGCGAGCGCACAGCATGAGCGCCGCCTATTGCCACAGGTAGAATGGAGCTAGGAATACTTTACTCCCATCTGTACCTGTGTGAATAACCTAATGGAGGTCCTTTCTTTTTTTGTATCTACTTTTTCTCCCCCATTTTCTATTTTTCTCCCATCCCAATTTTGTATTATCCAATTCTTCCCTCCCCTGTCTCGAACGTTGCTAGACCATGCCTCCCACTGGTCGGCTGCAATGTGGATGAAGCATCTTTTCACCTGCACAGCACGATCTCTCAGTTGCGAGGAGTAACGCGTGGGAGGCTCACGCTGCCCCCGATACTTCCTGATTCTTCTGTACAGGCGCACCAACCGACCTGTAGGAGTCGCTGTCCACAACGTCCGATCCCCACCCACCGGCTATCCCACCCCCTAATACTGCCAATTGTATTAGTATGAACGACCAGCCAAGCCGGAAGCAACGCAGAGAGCTGGGCTCGAACCCAGCATCTCCTGCGTTAGTGGCGAGAGCCTTGCCCACTGCGCCACTTAGCCGCCCAATGGAGGTCCTTTCTATCTTATCATATTCATCTCGTCTTTTAAACAAGGACCACAATGGAATTATGCTTTTTAAACATTATTTATATTAGATTAGATACAAATGTATTTTCATTGTACAGCACGTACAGTACAACAGAAAGAAGCTGGCATTTAATCAGAGTGCAAAAGTGAATTAACAATATACAATGTTTAATACAAAGTGATTAAACTGGAGTATATACAAATGAACACTACTGAGTAATAATGCTAATCTGATGTATGTACAGTGTTACAGTATTATTAGGTACAGTGGTACAGGTATAAATACACTATGGTAGTAGTCATACTGGCCAGTGGTATAACTAGTAAGAGGATAAGGATGAACTTTATTAATGCCCTTGGGGAAATTCGGTGACATACACATACAACCACAGCCTCATTATACAAATATTCCACAATTATTACATTGACAGTAATAATGGCACACGTAAATTCACACAAGCGTGCCCATTTGTTGATAACATGCAGGACTACAGTAGATCTTGAGACAGCTTAATGCATATTTTCGCTGCCGCTCTGCAAGGCCACAAGGTAGAGCGTCGGCGCGAGTCAGAGGGAGGGGGAGGGGGTTGGGAGAGCTGGTCCCTAGCCACAGTCGCAGCTAGTGGTAGGGATTGGGAGGGCGAGACATCAGCTTCCTGGTGCCCCCCCTACCCACAGCATATCTATTAAGAGTAGGTAATAAATATTTAAACAAATATAGATATAGTAGATAGATACAGGTATTTAAACAGGACTATATGCAGGTCATTCAGACGGTTGTGGATAAATATACAGTATATACAGTAAATATATATATATATATATATATATATATATATATATATATATATATATATATATATATATATATATATATATATATGGTATAGACCGCATTATTGTACATGCCATCATAGAGTTATATGGGTAGACTATAGTTTGAGGTAGGTAGTTATGATCACGGTATAAGGCAGTTGTTGACAGGGAAAGCAGTAGGCAGGTTGAGTATAGCCAACAGAGGTTAGAGTTCGTACAGTATGAGTTCAGAGTTTATAAAGAGTTTATTTTGTTATCCTCGATGATTTCATAATGTATGCATGACCGTTGGCTGTGCATTCATTATTGTTTGTTGAAATAAACAAAACTAAACTAAACTAAAACTTAATAATAATAACTTTATTTGTATAGCACCTTTCATACAGTTCAACGTGCTTTATATCAGTAAGAAATAAGACATCAAATCAGTGTAAAACAAGCAGCAAGAGCAAAGCATAAAGTGAGATAAAATAATGCAGATATATTAATCGAATCATATCAGAACCTCACGTTCCAATAGGCTTCTGTAATCTGTTACAAAACATGATAAAGGTCAGAGTATGCACCCAGCGGATAGTGGGGCGTAGAGATAAAAGTAAAAATAAGTAAAATAATAGCAAGGGTAAAATGAGCAAACATACACATTAGGATCTAACATCCCAACAGGCCAACTTGTAACTAAACCTGGGACTGTAAGAAATTGCGTAAGAAATTGAGTTGTGAGTCCCGAGTTTCCTTGTGACATCAGAACCCTGGAACATCATCAGAACATCTGGAGCAAAACAAGGCCTGTGGTTCTCAGAACTGGGTCTGTGGTGCACCATGGTTAACATGCGGTTCTGAGAAGCCTGGTTCCACCACCAGCTGGGTCTCTGCTGCACCATGGTTAACATGTGGTTCCCATTGTGGCCACAGACGGAACAGAACTCTCACTTTCGTCTGTTCAGAGGTGTCTGTCTCTCTTTTTCTGTGCCTGTCTCTCTCTTACAGTTTCTCTTTCTCTCTCTCTCTCCCTCTCTCTCTCTCTCTCTCTCTCTCTCTCGCCCTCTCTCTCTCTCTCTCTCTCTACATTTACATTTACATTTAGTCATTTAGCTGACGCTTTTATCCAAAGCGACTTACAAGTTCTGTACGACAAGACAGCAAGAAGGGTACAACTCTATCAGCTGAGTAACAATGTTCATCAAAGTGTTGCGTGTTACAGTGTAGGTTAGTTTATTAGGACAAGTGCAGTAAGGTTAGTCAGGGTTCGATTTTTTTTTTTTTTTTTTTTTTAATCATTTCAGATAATGGTTGAAGAAGTGAGTCTTTAGTCGACGGCGAAAGATTGGACGGGATTCGGCTGTCCTAACTGGGATGGGTAGTTCATTCCACTCTCTCTCTGTCTCTGTCTCTGTCTCTGTCTCTGTCTCTGTCTCTCTCTCTCTCTCTCTCTCTCTCTCTCTCTCTCTCACACACTGTGCGTACGTGTGTGTGTTAATTACAGGGTGTGGTGAGATGTACGCTGTGAATCTATTACGTTTAGGCTTTTATGAGCTCTGAAGTGTGTTAATGAATGGGTTGATGTGAAGGAAAATGTCTGAAATAGATTTTGGTCACATGTTCAAAGTAAAAGCACAGGTAGTTTAAAAGACAAGCACATTGTTTGGAGTACTTGTACCATGGCTACCACTGTAGTACTAATGCAGTATGATGGACTTCTACCATGGCTACCACTGTAGTACTAATGCAGTATGATGGACTTCTACCATGGCTACCACTGTAGTACTAATGCAGTATGATGGACTTCTACCATGGCTACCACTGTAGTACTAATGCAGTATGATGGACTTCTATTATGGCTACCACTGTAGTACTAATGCAGTATGATGGACTTGTACCATGGCTACCACTGTAGTACTAATGCAGTATGATGGACTTCTACCATGGCTACTGTAACTGAGGGGTACAATTCCCTGACTGTATTGATAAGTATGGTATCATTAAACCACTACCGCTTTATGTACTTTAACTACTGGCCATACAGTACACAATATATGAATATGATGAACACTTCCCACAATGAAATCGGTTCCAGTCAAAGGTATTAATCAAGTATTTAATGGAGCAAAAGGTACATATGATACTTATATTACATTTGATTGCACTTGTAAGGCAAATGAGTATTCGTAGGCAAATCAACACTGAATGTCCATTCTCTGGTTACGCAGGAGGCAAGTATACAACCTGGCTCTTAGGGAATTATATCTATGGTACACTTAATGATATAGCGGGATATACTGGAAGGGGTCCTCCCGGTTGTAAGCCGGCAGGGGGGGTAGGAGAGCTGTCGGTAGTAGAACGTCTGGTCAACGATATCTAGGGAGACTTCGAGTACAGAAGACAGTGCGATAGACTCTTGATCCGCAGACGAATACAGCTTGGTTCTCTTGTAGGCTGTAGCTCCACAGTGAAGAAGAAAACTAGGCGGCCTCAGGCTCTCTGAGCGTCGACTCGACCTTGACTCCTCTCGGGGGTAAATCCAACACTCACAGGCGTCTGCGATTATCCGCTCCACAAATCACAGTACCAAAGCAAATATATATTCCAGCCGCACAGGGCTATGCAGACGTCGGGTAGGTAATCCAGTGTACATGTCCATTCGGTCCTCGCCTAGATCTCCTCGGATGAAAGCGCCATGTGGTCGGCCCAGCCTGGATAAGAATCTAGCTAACACGAGGAAGCGTTGGAGATGCTGGTCACTTTAGAACTCTAACCGCACGATGCACCATACACAATAGACTATTATTAACTTAATAGAAATACGTCGCACTCGACGGTACAGTGCCAAACTCTGACAATTCAGTTATTAATTCGCACGCGGTCTCAATGCTATTCTGGGGCCAAACAGGCCATACTTCACCGCACGTCGTATCGTGGGTGAGGCTTCACGTTGGTTACTAAGTTTCTGACTAAGTGCCTCTGTATTCACTTGCGCCATATTTATATGCACGGTGAACAAATAGTGCCACTCTCATTTCTGTCGCCGTATCCCTGGGCAGGGCCGGGGCTAGTACAGACATGTCTTGTCGGTAACTTTGAACTTGACTCCGGGGGCTGGTCCCCTGGCGCCTGGTCCTTTGTCCAATAGGAGAATGAACTATTATGGGCTATAGTAGGCTAAAGGGATATTCCGTGTATATGTACAAGGAATATACAAGGGATATCAAACGATATACAAATACTATTCAATATATATCAACAAATAAATATATATACTCGGTTTAATCTGATCCTTCGTAACAGCTACCACTAGACCAAATTGCATTGTTGTGTAATAAAGGCCTTGCACAGGATGTTTACAGTTGCTATGTACAAAACAAAGGTTTCTATGTTACATGCAGCCATGTTGGAAAGACAAAATAGAGGCCTATTCCATGCAAGTCCTCTATTTTGTAGTTGATATCACTGACTTGCTTTAAAAATGATTCACTGTTGTTCTTGTTTGTCCAGGACCCCCAGGACCAAAGGGAGAGAAAGGCGATGGTGGCCCCCTAGGACACCCTGGGGCCCCGGGCTTGACTGGTATCAGAGGTGGGTTTATATCTGTATTAATACACTTAGTAGTTTACACTGTCATCAAGATGTTACATTCACAAGTGTCATAGTGTCATACATACAGACATATCAGACAATCGGAACAATTAAGAGCACATTTTTTTTTTGTATTTTATTTTTTTATTCTTTTTAAACAAACATATAAACAAACATGACAACACACGATAAGATATACAAGCATTAATTGTCAGGGCACATCCAATGAGATCACCTTTTGGTTAGTTGTTTTATATAAGATATACCCATAATACCTGTTATCTAAAAAAAAAACCTACATACATATGCTCAGCTCGAACCCCCCCCCTCCCGGACCCCACCTTGAGAAGTACCTCCACTATCCCTCGCACCTAACCAGACACTACCATTATAAGCTAGCTTTTATTCTCTCCACCACTTCTAACCACATTGACATTTTGGATTCATTGAGACCCAGAATTCTTGCTGTAGATATTTCATGGTAAATTACATCGAGATATGTAAGAAACCAAACTTTACGGCACATTTTTTCCGGTTGAAACCAGCGTGATGCGATCAGCTTTTTGGCTACTGTGATACCCGATAAAACCAATCTCTTTAGCTGTGGATTCACTGCAAACTCGAAAACATCATTCAACAGCAATACCGAGGGGTGTACAGGTATATTCCAAGATACGAGTTTTGATATTTGTTGGGTCACATCTTTCCAGAATGCCTTAACTGGTGAGCAGTCCCAATACATGTGCATAAATGTCCCTTCGTCCCCATTTGTACATTGGGTGCATTTGGAATCTTGTTTGAGCCCCATTCGGCACAGTCTTATAGGAGTCAAGTATGTCCTGTGAATATAGTTAAGATTGATTTGTTGATGATCCGGGTTCCTTGATGTAAGTCGGACATTTGCCCAGGCTCCTTGCCAATCAAAGTCATTTTCCAGGTCTGGTATATCCCTCCTCCAGACAGAGTCAAGTTGGAGGGTTTCATACGAGGACGTTAGTAATTGATGATAAAATTCTGAAACAAAACCTCTCGATGTCTCTCTTGAGTAGAAGAATTTGTGGTATCTGTGGTGTTCAATTGGTCTGTCTAATGGAACACCGTGAGACTTCAAACATAGCTCTAACTGTTTGTGAAAAAGCCATGTGGACTTGGTGAGATTAAATTTTTTGCGTATTTCTTTATCACTACAAAAACCCTGTTTGTTAAAAACATCCCCTAATGAGTGTATGCCTTGCTCTTCCCATATAGGAGCACATTTTAAACACAAAACGGGTAACAATTTAAAAACAACTACGTATTGCAGTGACCTGATTGGTCATCAAGATTCTAAACAGACCCATAGACACTAGAGTGTCTAGTTTCAGAGTTTCCTGCAGGGTATTCCATGAGGTAGGGGCAGAGAAGCCAAAAGAAGATCTACTAAGTTCAGTACAAACTCTAGGTACTGTTAAGTGTAAGCCAATCACTGAATCACGTACGTCCAGTGGTCCATTCCAATAATGAAGTAATATAATTTGGACAGTCTCTAATTATGGCTTTATAAAGAAACAGATTCTAATGCAACTCTCTGCCAGAGAGGACCGCCAGACCTTATTATATAGGATACAATGGTGAGTACCATAACTATCCCCATCTCTCTGCCAGAGCGGACCACCAGACCTTATTATAGGATACAATATCTTACACCCCAATCTTGAGAGTTGGAACTAGGGATGTACCGATACCGATAATATGGTAGGCCTATGGATATGGACCTCATACCAGGGTAAAATTGGGAGAAAATCCAATACCAAGAAATGGGGAACATGCTAGAAATCAAAGCAAAGTGACTTGATTTGCTGCATCAAGCATGCATCAGCTACACACCCTCAAGACCCCTGCGCTCTGCGTCTTCTGGCTGCCTGAGACCAACTCCTATTCTGGCTCCCGGGGGGGTCATCGCCACACAACCACCACCAACTTATCATTAAACCGAAAATGGTCATTTTAATAAATTGGACCACAGAAATCCCTCAGTATCGTCTGTCGCAGACGCTGTCTATCTTCTCTCGCTCTCTCACCCACTCTTATAATCAGTGATCCAACACACATCAAAATATGATTGGCTAAACCACCTGTCACATCACAAATAAACTCTCATTGACTTGAACAACCACGGCATTCACATCAGCCGGCCAGTAGGCCCTGCAGTAGACATGACATGTTCTGCCTAGATACAAACAAGAGTACATTCTGGTTGGTCCTTTTCCATTCATGGAAATGAACCCTTTCCTTGTGAAGCCAATAGCAATGACAGAAACAAAATTATTAATTTAATAGTCTTCTTAAGTCTATACTGTTCAATAAAATTGATGGTCTAAGTCTATACTGTTCAGTAAACCTGATTGTTTAAGTCACTGATGGTCTACATCTATACTGTTCAGTCAACGGATGGTCTAAATCTATACTGTTCAATCAACTGTTCAGAAAACTGATGGTCTAAATCTATACTGTTCAGTAAACTGATGGTCTAAATCTTTTTTTTTGATCAAATTTTTTTTATTATTAATTACATGAAACAGGACAACACAATAACCACAGTAACAAAAAACATAACTTTCACAGGAGAATAACAAACAATAATAATACAGAATAATAAATTATAAAGACAAAAAGAAAAAGAAACAGCGTCCAACCTATCAAATATAGATGGCTACTTCAATAACAAAAAGGGTCTTCAAAACATGGCAACCTTTCCCCACCTTTACAAAGTGGAGTGACTTAAAAGATTGTTTATGAGAGTGTTGCCGCAGATTTACTGTAGATAGCCTAGGTCCCTTACACATGTTCAAGACTGCCAAACTTGCAGAAGGTAAAGTGTAAGAAGAAAGAAATTCTTCCTCCAAGTTGGTTGACAGGTCAATCAGTCTGTCAATATTAGTCTCTTGGGGAGATGGCATGTGAGTTGACATATAGCGCAGAATAGCTAAATACCAACCCCCCCTAAAATCCCCCCAGTCAAAGTTAAGAAGGACAAGACAAAAACCAAGACAGACAAGACATTTCCTCCTCCCCCTCCCCAGAGACCGCCGGACCCCCCCGATCAAGCGCCCCAACCCCGCTCAGCCGCACACTGCGGTCTTTACCTTCTCAGCTGCTGCGAACCACAGGTCAATTCCAGCCTGCCCTACCCCGATCACCCGGGCCGTGGATATCTCAAGATAAATCACATCCAATAGAGTTAGGGACCAGTTAATCATTGTAAGCTTCTCAGGCTCCTTCCATCTCATTGCTATTAGCTTCTTCGCTGCTGTGACGCCCGCTAGGACAACCCTTTTCAGTTGTACGGACGCGGGTAGTGTCGTTATATCGTTCAGGAGTAGCGTAACAGCTGTGAATGGGATAGTTAAGCCACACAGATCTGAAAGTTTGTCCGTTATTGACCTCCAGAAGCGGGCCACTGGTGGGCAATCCCAATACATATGCATATAAGTGCCAGTGGCCTTTTGAGAGCACAAAGTGCACCGAGAGTCGGTTATCAGTCCCATAGCAAATAGCTTCCTAGGTGTAAGATAGGTCCTATGAATATAATTAAAATTAATTTGCTGGTGATTGGGGTTGCGGGAAGATAATGCCACATTTGCCCAAACATCATCCCAGTCAAACTCGGGGTCCAACTCCGGTATATCCACACGCCAGATTGTATCCAATGATAAATTTTTATACGTGGATTGAATTAAGAGCGTATAAAAGTCGGAGACAAACCCTCTGGATGTCGTCCTGTCCACTATGAGCCTGAGGAAGGGGTGTGGGTGCAAGGCTTGAGCCCACGGTACGCCATGCGCCCTCAGTGCTGACCTTAGTTGAAGGTAAAGAAAGAAGGACTCGCCGGGTAGATCATAAAATTCTCTTAAGTCCTGAAACGCACGGAGGCCGTTCTTATCATAAATATCCTCCAGAGTATGCACTCCCCTCCTTTGCCATTGAGGAATATTAACCGGCTTGTGTCCAACAAGTAATTGCTGGTTATTAAAAATTGGAGAGTCCAGGTGCCAAGGGCATTTAACCCCACACGACCTCTGTACATTACGCCACGTTTGGATCACGTGAGTTATGATCGGTCCATACCTCAGCCGGCATTTCGCAATAGAGACAGTGGAGTACACTACATCCTGTAATCTTAGCGGAGACACCGCCGCCGCTTCTAAGGAGCGCCACGATACAGCCTCTACAGGGTCTAGCCAGCACATCAAAGGTCTCAGTGAAAAGGACCAGAAATACAGTTTAAAATCAGGGATTGCGAGGCCCCCATCTTGTTTCCTACGTTGAGTAGTAGCCCTTTTGATTCTCGGGCGTTTGTTATTCCAGACAAACTTAGATACCATCGATTGTACCTTGCGCCAGTGGTCTATTGGAGGGGGCAGGGGGAGCATTGAGCTAATAAAATTTATCCTAGGCAGGATGTTCATTTTGATTATGGAAGCCCGGGCTTGTAAGGAGTTAGGAAGGGACGACCACCTGTCTAGATCCTGGCGTATTTTATCATAAGTACCCGTGAAGTTGTACTTAGTAGTTTGGTTCAGCGTGGGGAATATCTCTATGCCCAGGTATTTGAAATGTTCTACTATGGGGATATCAGCTGGTAGTCGTACCGCCTTGGCCAGTTCATTAAGAGGTAGGCAGGCTGATTTGTTCCAGTTAATCTTAAAACCTGACAATTTACCAAAGTCGTCGATTATCCTCAATAATTTTGTGGCCGACCGGGAGGGGTCGTCCATGAAAATCAGCAGGTCATCCGCATAGAGAGCAATTTTGTGTGGAGTATTGTTGACCATTATGGGGACGATGTCCTCCGATTGCCTAATAAATTGGGCCAAAGGTTCGAGGGAAAGCGCGAACAGTCCCGGGCTCAGAGGGCAACCCTGTCTAGAAGATCTGGAGACTGGAAAGAGTGTGGAACAGTTTTTGCCTGTCAGTATCATCGCAGACGGCGAGGCATACAGGACTTTAATCATATGAATAAAACTCTTTCCAAGACCCATGACCTCAAGTACCTTCCACAGATATGACCACTCAAGTCTGTCAAACGCCTTCATGGCATCCAAAGACAGAACTGTGGATGGAGTTGTATTGTCTTTACTGTTATCGATTACATGCAACAGCCTCCTAAGATTATCTGCAGCCAGACGCCCCGGGATAAAACCAGTTTGATCGCAGTGTACCAATACAGACATAAATCTCTGCAGGCGACGGGCCAGCACCTTGGCAAACACCTTTAAATCGGCCCCGAGAAGACTCAAGGGTCTATAGCTACCACAATCATTGGGATCTTTGTCCTTTTTGAGAAGTAAAGAAATCAACGCCATATTGACATCTCTTGAGAACTCCCCTTGTTCGATAGCGTAATTGATCATATCGAGCATCAATGGACCCAGTTGGTCCCAGAAAGCTAAATACACTTCGGGTGGAATACCATCCCAGCCTGGCGCCTTACCCCTCTGCATTTCAACAATAGTCTCCCTCAATTCTACGAGAGTAATCGGTCTCCCCAGTTCCTTGGCCTCTTCCTCAGAAATGTGGGGTATCTCAAGCCCGCCAATGAACGATTCAAATCTAGAGTCATCCAGATTACCCTCTGAGCTATATAACTGTGAGTAAAACTCTTTAAAAGTGTCATTGATCTTTTTCGAATCAGTAGTGACTGCACCCTGGCTCGTCCTAATCGAGGGGATATCTGAGAAATGATCATTTGATCGTATTTTCATTGCCAATAGATGGCTAGGTCTGGAGCCGTGAAAATAGTAATTTTGTCTTGTCCTATGTATCAAAAACTCAGACTGTTGTTTAAGTATGGAGTTTATTTCTTTTTTGACTATCTTACGTTGTGTGTTTAGTCGTTCATTATAGTCAGTTTGCAAGGATGCGTATAGGTCCGCATATAATGATTCCAGTCCTTCTAGCTTTTTTGACCGGGATTTTCGCAAATTGGAGGCAAATAGTGTGACATGACCCCTGATGAATCCTTTCAATGCGTTCCACAGGACCCTAGGGTCTTCTACTGTGCCAACGTTGATCTGCAAAAATTCAGCTAGTTTACTCCTGAACTCAGAACAGAAGTCATCGTTCTTTAGCAAGGTCGAATTAAAACGCCATCTGGGAGCTCTTGCGGAGAGCCTGCCAAAGGTTGCCGTAAGGAAAATCCCCTTGTGGTCTGAGAGAGCCAAGGGAACCAATGAGACATCGAAACTATCAAACATATTAGGGGACGCGAATGCATAGTCAATTCGAGAGAAGCTTTTGTGTCTGGCTGACAGGTGAGAGTAATCTCTGAGGGTGGGGTTGCATAAGCGCCAGAGGTCTGAGAGCCCCGTGTCTTTGGCCCACATCCTGAGGGCCTTAGAGGCCCGTTTCTGGTCGCTCGTTTCAGAGGGCCCAGACCTATCCATCTCCGCATCCCAGCACGCATTAAAATCGCCACCCACAATGAGAGCGTATCCATTAAGTTCCAACATATTCTTCGTGATTGTATTATAGAACGCTGAATCAAATGTGTTAGGAGCATACAATGCTATTATAGCCATCTTCCTATGCAAGAATTCAACTTTTGCTATAGTAATCCTTCCCTCCGTGTCCGACCATACATCCAAGATTTTGATATCAAGGTTACGTCTTGTAACTATGACTACTCCTTTCGTCTTATCATCGGCTGAGGATGCGGAGATAACGTGATATTGCCGATTTGCCAGTCTTGACACGTCACCTACCATTAAATGCGTCTCACTAAGGAGAGCAAGGTCAATATTTCTCCTCTTCAATAGCCAAAGGACACTGGCACGCTTGTGTGGGGCGTTAAGCCCTCCTGCGTTCCAAATTAAAATATTCAATTTAGCCATGGTCGAGCTTGTATAAGTGCGTAGAGAACATACCCGTGCAGCCAGGCTGAGTACAGAGGTGCCGATCCCGGCGGGCCCGGACGGTCAATCCCAGGAGTTCAGAGGAGGAACACTTACACATATATAAGACAACAGTACATAGAACACATAAAAATACCACCCCAGCTACAACCCCCCCTCCTTCTACTCTAAACCCTAACCCACCCGTCCTACTATAAGTTCCTCTATACCCACTCTCCAATCCCCACCCTATGCCCCACCCACTGAGGATGGTCATCTTCCTATCACTTCCCACTAGAGACATGGATCAATAAGACGCTTCCCACTCCCACCCCCCTCTAGATAAACCCCTGAGTAAACCCCCACTAGTCCAATAAACACAAATAATAATAAAATAAAATTCAATAAAGATATCGGTCGAAAACCACCTGAGCCCTGGCCCCAACATGAGAAAACCATAATGGTAAAAATAGCCATTATTAAATAATAACTCCGCATCAACCTGCAGCCCTCTATTTCGGAATCTGCGCTTCAACATCACATTGTTATAGCCCAAAAAGGTATAGGAAAATTCAATACAAAATTAAATTAAAGCATCCCAGCCGATAGTCTAAGGCAGGTTCGGGTCACAGGTTAATTGTGCAAAATTGTGTGAACAGTGTCAATTAAACAATGACAAAAAAAAGGAGGAAGGAAAAAAAAAGGTTATGGTCAAAGTGCACCCCTTTAGCCGTCCCTCTGATCAGGCACAACGGCTGAAATGACCCAACCTATGTAAGATTAGAATTAAACACAATCATTCATTAATCAATCCGGGGATGGTAATAGGCAACACCTGACACCACCTGTCATCATACATTGTTTCAATAAAGATATCGGTCGGAGCAGTTAGTCCAAGGTAGGATCGAATCACATTTAAATTGCTCATTCAAATGCCATTAAAACATATAGGAAAATTCAATACAAAATTAAATTAAAGCATCCCAGCCGATAGTCCAAGGCAGGTTCGGGTCACAGGTTAATTGCTCATTCAATTGCCCTTAAAACAGCGACACTAATTATTATATAATTACTCAGCATCAACCTGTAACCATCTACCCTGGAGTCTGCATATTAATGTATCAACGTTATAGCATAAGTGCCTCACGGAAAATTCAAAACAAAATTAAGGCTTGTCAGTAGTTAGTCCAAGGTAGAACCGGATCACATTTAAATCGCGCATATAGATGACATAAAAACAGCGACAGTAGGAAAGAAAAAAGAAAGGAAGAGAGGGTAATGGCTAGAGTGCAAGCCATATAACCATATAGCCATTAAGTGCAAGCCATACCCGACCCAACCTGTTATCAAATATTGTTTATGCATATTCAACCGACCTTGGCATCTACTTTGGATCACCAAAGCTCAAAACAACCTGGATATAAAAATAAAAAGCATACCAGAAGTTAGTTAGGGACTCGGTCACTCTTGAACTGTGCAAACCAATGTCCCTTTGAACAGCAACAGCAACCAAAATACGTAACCATTAACGAATGTCTCAGCGCAGACCATAGTCGAAGCCCGCTGGCTAGCCCGAGGCTAGCGCGTAAGCTAGTGACGAATCCGGATAGCACGTTAGCCTACTATGTACATTGTTCAGCTAGCTCGTTAGCTTCCAAAGAGGCGATACACAAGTACGACCATGAGGTCAGCTTTAGCAAGTAACAGAAGTCATTGGGAAGCCCCGCTAGTTGGATGGGCAGAGGACAGTTAGCATGTCTGGGCATGACAGCAAGTGTTTGTGAATAGTCGACCTAATCAATGTATATAGGCCCAAACCGCCAAGTCACTCACCCTCCATAGATATCAAGCAACAGACTCGGGTGTCTTCGCGAGATATTCCTTCGCTTTAGCCAACGACCAAAACAAACGCTGACCACCGACCTTCTCCAACACAGATAGTTTCGCGGGAGCGAATAACGTGGGCCTCAGGCCTAGTCTCCATAGCTTAGTCAGGACCACCTTGTACTCGGCTCTCTGAGCTTGAACCTCCGGTGTAAAGTCCTCGAAAATGGCCACTTTGTGATCGCCAAACCTCAGAGTACCCCTTCTGGTACGAGCCGACCGCATGATGATTTCTCTCTGTTGGAGTCTGTTCAGCTTGACTATGATGGGCCTCGGTTCTTTGTTCACGCCGGGAGAAAACCTGCCCGCTCTGTAAGCCGACTCACAGATAGGAGGCGAGGGGAGGACGTCCGTCCCTAGTATCTTCTGCAGCAGTTCGGGCATGGTCTCAGAGAGACGGCCTTCACCGCTGGTCTCCGGTACTCCAACAATCCTGACGTTGTGGCGTCTATCCCGGGACTGCATCTCCTCCATCGCCGACTGTAGTTTGTTGACTTCAGCCTGCCTAGCCAGCAGGGCGGATTCAAGACCCGCCATCTTCTCACACTGTGATGATACCTCCGTCGTTAGCATGGCTAGTTCGTTAGCATTAGCCGATGAGGCAGCGTGAATCGTCTCCATCTTGTCTGTCAGCGGGACTACCGCCAGCCGTATTTCTTCTGATATCTCACGACGGAGGCTGATACAGAAATCCGCCAGCACTTGCTTCTGTGCTTCAGCGATGCGTGCCTCAGAGTCTGCGTGTACTTTCTTCTGTGCTTCAGCGATGCGTGTCTCAGAGTCTGCGTGTAGCTTGGTCATGACCAAGAGCACAGCTTCGCTTAACTCCCCGACAGCGGGAGACGGTACGGCCATGCTCGGCGGTGTCGGTGTCGTGCCTAACTCTTTCATGGCTCTGGTTTCCACCCCCGCCATCGTAGAAAGTCGAAAAAAGTTGATGAATGTATACTAAACACGACGACCTAGCAAACAGATAAAAAACAAATAAAAATAAAATAAAGACTAATGGGGAGAAACGTATATTCAGCACGGTAGAAGGGAGCTCATGTGAAAACACGTCTACTCCATGATCGCTCACAGATCACTGATGGTCTAAATCTATACTGTTCAGTAAACTGATGGTCTAAATATATACTGTTCAGTAAACTGATGGTCTAAGTCTATACTGTTCAGTAAACTGATGGTCTAAGTCTATACTGTTCAGTAAACTGATGGTATAAGTCTATACTGTTCAGTAAACTGATGGTCTAAGTCTATACTGTTCAGTAAAACTGATGGTCTAAGTCTATACTGTTCAGTAAACTGATGGTCTAAGTCTATACTGTTCAGTCAAACTGATGGTCTAAGTCTATACTGTTCAGTAAACTGATGGTCTAAGTCTATACTGTTCAGTAAAACTGATGGTCTAAGTCTATACTGTTCAGTAAACTGATGGGCTAAGTCTATATTGTTCAGTAAACTGTTCAGTAAACTGATGGTCTAAGTCTATACTGTTCAGTAAACTGTTCAGTAAACTGATGGTCTAAGTCTATACTGTTCAGTAAACTGATGGTCTAAGTCTATACTGTTCAGTAAAACTGATGGTCTAAGTCTATATTGTTCAGTAAACTGATGGTCTAAGTCTATACTGTTCAGTCAAACTGATGGTCTAAGTCTATACTGTTCAGTAAAACTGATGGTCTAAGTCTATACTGTTCAGTAAACTGATGGTCTAAGTCTATATTGTTCAGTAAACTGATGGTCTAAGTCTATACTGTTCAGTAAACTGTTCAGTAAACTGATGGTCTAAGTCTATAATGTTCAGTAAAACTGATGGTCTAAGTCTATACTGTTCAATCAACTGTTCAGTAAACTGATGGTCTAAGTCTATACTGTTCAGTCAAACTGATGGTCTAAGTCTATACTGTTCAGTAAACTGATGGTCTAAGTCTATACTGTTCAGTCAAACTGATGGTCTAAGTCTATACTGTTCAGTAAACTGATGGTCTAAATCTATACTGTTCAGTAAACTGATGGTCTAAATCTATACTGTTCAGTCAACTGATGGTCTAAATCTATACTGTTCAATCAACTGTTCAGAAAACTGATGGTCTAAATCTATACTGTTCAGTAAACTGATGGTCTAAATCTATACTGTTCAGTAAACTGATGGTCTAAGTCTATAATGTTCAGTAAACTGATGGTCTAAGTCTATAATGTTCAGTAAACTGATGGTCTAAATCTACACTGTTCAGTCAACTGTTCAGAAAACGGATGGTCTAAATCTATACTGTTCAGTAAACTGATGGTCTAAGTCTATACTGTTCAGTAAACTGATGGTCTAAGTCTATACTGTTCAGTAAACTGATGGTCTAAGTCTATACTGTTCAGTAAACTGATGGTCTAAGTCTATACTGTTCAGTAAACTGATGGTCTAAGTCTATACTGTTCAGTAAAACTGATGGTCTAAGTCTATACTGTTCAGTAAACTGATGGTCCAAGTCTATACTGTTCAGTCAAACTGATGGTCTAAGTCTATACTGTTCAGTAAAACTGATGGTCTAAGTCTATATTGTTCAGTAAACTGTTCAGTAAACTGATGGTCTAAGTATATACTGTTTAGTAAACTGTTCAGTAAACTGATGGTCTAAGTATATACTGTTCAGTAAAACTGATGGTCTAAGTATATACTGTTCAGTAAACTGATGGTCTAAGTCTATACTGTTCAGTAAACTGATGGTCTAAGTCTATACTGTTCAGTAAACTGATGGTCTAAGTATATACTGTTCAGTAAAACTGATGGTCTAAGTCTATACTGTTCAGTAAACTGATGGTCCAAGTCTATACTGTTCAGTAAAACTGATGGTCTAAGTCTATACTGTTCAGTAAAACTGATGGTCTAAGTCTATATTGTTCAGTAAACTGTTCAGTAAACTGATGGTCTAAGTATATACTGTTCAGTAAACTGTTCAGTAAACTGATGGTCTAAGTCTATACTGTTCAGTAAAACAGATGGTCTAAGTATATACTGTTCAGTAAACTGATGGTCTAAGTCTATACTGTTCAGTAAACTGATGGTCTAAGTCTATACTGTTCAGTAAACTGATGGTCTAAGTCTATACTGTTCAGTAAAACTGATGGTCTAAGTCTATACTGTTCAGTAAAACTGATAGTCTAAGTCTATACTGTTCAGTCAAACTGATGGTCTAAGTCTATACTGTTCAGTAAAACTGATGGTCTGAGTCTATACTGTTCAGTAAACTGATGGTCTAAGTCTATATTGTTCAGTAAACTGTTCAGTAAACTGATGGTCTAAGTCTATACTGTTCAGTAAACTGTTCAGTAAACTGATGGTCTAAGTATATACTGTTCAGTAAAACTGATGGTCTAAGTCTATACTGTTCAATCAACTGTTCAGTAAACTGATGGTCTAAGTCTATACTGTTCAGTCAAACTGATGGTCTAAGTCTATACTGTTCAGTAAACTGATGGTCTAAGTCTATACTGTTCAGTCAAACTGATGGTCTAAGTCTATAATGTTCAGTAAACTGATGGTCTAAATCTATACTGTTCAGTAAACTGATGGTCTAAGTCTATACTGTTCAGTAAACTGATGGTCTAAGTCTATACTGTTCAGTCAAACTGATGGTCTAAGTCTATAATGTTCAGTAAACTGATGGTCTAAATCTATACTGTTCAGTAAACTGATGGTCTAAGTCTATACTGTTCAGTAAACTGATGGTCTAAGTCTATACTGTTCAGTAAACTGATGGTCTAAGTCTCTACTGTTCAGTAAACTGATGGTCTAAATCTATACTGTTCAGTAAACTGATGGTCTAAGTCTATACTGTTCAGTAAACTGATGGTCTAAGTCTATACTGTTCAGTAAACTGATGGTCTAAGTCTATACTGTTCAGTAAGTCTATACTGTTCAGTCAAACTGATGGTCTAAGTCTATACTGTTCAGTAAACTGATGGTCTAAGTCTATACTGTTCAGTAAACTGATGGTCTAAGTCTATACTGTTCAGTCAACTGTTCAGTAAACTGATGGTCTAAATCTATACTGTTCAGTAAACTGATGGTCTAAATCTATACTGTTCAGTCAAACTGATGGTCTAAGTCTATACTGTTCAGTCAACTGTTCAGTAAACTGATGGTCTAAGTCTATACTGTTCAGTAAACTGATGGTCTAAGTCTATACTGTTCAGTAAACTGATGGTCTAAGTCTATACTGTTCAGTAAACTGATGGTCTAAGTATATACTGTTCAGTAAACGGATGTTCTAAGTCTATACTGTTCAGTCAACTGATGGTCTAAGTCTATACTGTTCAGTAAACTGATGGTCTAAGTCTATACTGTTCAGTCAAAGCGCTGGATGGGATCAGTACTATTGGCTGATGGGGTTAGTTTAGTGTCCAGGGTGAGAAGAGAAGAGTGATACGGGTGCATCTCTAATTGCACCCAGAGAGGTGTCACTCAATATGACATCACCCTAAAACATTCCTAATCCATGGGAAATTAGCGTCGGCATCTGACTGTTACAGTTCATCCATAACAGGAGGACGATAGTCTGAGGGCCGCCGGCTAAAGCCAGGCAGCTCGGCGAGGCTAAACACAGCTGTCATTTCTCTGCTCTCCAGAGTGTCTCCGTTTCTGTCCCGGGAGGAAAGAGAGAACTGCTGTTGTTGAAATGTCAGCCTGAACAAGACGATGTCCATGATGATTGTTGGACGTCGGTGTCCCAGGATATCACTACTGGTGTTACATTACACGCTCACCTGCCAAACTATCAGTGGGAACCCTGCCGTATTCGGTCCAAACAACTCGCTTATCCTTAGGCTTAAGGCCCTTGAGTCTTTGACCTTGTATATCATGACTCTTGAGAGTGGGTTTGAGCATTAACAAGCATTAAAGGTAGAATCTGTAATGCTGTGAAACAAATGTGACCTCTAGCTTGGTGTTTGGTATTGCACTTTGCTTATACATTTGAATAGAGCCTCAGGGATAGGTCTTCTATCGAAGTCCTCCAGGAGATTCCACTGAAACCACTCTGCCCCCCCCCCCCCACCTAACAGAATAATGAGAACAGAATGGCAACAACAGGAGAAACATTGATTAATCCTCGGTTTACAAGTCTGGTTTGAATAGCGGGACAAGTTAATCCAGATGCTTTCAGGGGGCCCCCCCTCTCCGTGGCCTGGTGACCCTCTCTCCTCCACCACCTCATTCACTGCCCCCCTCCCCCCTCCCCCCTCTCATCCTTGCCTGACACTGTAGTTCTCATAGGGGTTTTCCAAGAACCTGAAACTGATACCCCTATAGAGCATGGTTCCAGGAAGGATTAAGTGGGATGGTGAGGTACTGTATGGCGCAGACAGGAACGGGGAGGTCATTTATTAGTGACACTGACAATCAAAACATTATGTTCCCATAGACGGTGTAGTGGTTAAGACCCCCTGCTGGCCTGGGATCAGATCTCACCAAAACCTTCTCCCCTGTGTCTCCTCTGTCTCTTTTTTATTTCTCTCTCTCTCTCTCTTGCTCTCTCTCGCTATCTCTCTCTGTCTCTCTCTCTCTCTCTCTCTCTCTCTCTCTCTCTCGCTATCTCTCTATGTCTCTCTCTCCTCTCTCTCTCTGGATGTCTATCTCTCTCTCTGTATGTGTGTCTCTCTTTGTCTGCCTGTCTGTCTGTCTCTCTATTTATCTCTTACAGACTCTCTCTCTCTATGTATGTCTGTCTGTCTGTCTCTCTCTCTCTAGCTACTCAATACTCAATACCTACTCAGCTTTCTGTGTAGCTGAAGCTAAAGGTGTCAAGTTACAGCATACTGGACCATGATGCTAACCATAAAAACCTAGTATATGGCTGGACCGTTTGTGGTCAATGTTAGACATTTTGGCCAATTCCACTTCCTTGTTTACCAGTGATGTCATTTGTCGGTCACCTGATCCAGTGGCCCAATCATGTAACTTCCTCACTCAGTGACATTTGCATTAGTGAGCAACTGCTACAGCTGTGAATGAGTTAGTGACATTGACCAGTCATAGAGGTGCTTCATATCTAAACACTAGGATACATTGGCTGTTGATAGGATCTGTGGCCATTTTTCCACCTGAGAGGATAATTAATGTTAGCAGCTTTAATCAGTAAGTATATTCTCAACCAAATAATCAATAAGATAAGATAAGATATTCCTTTATTGATCCCCTTGGGGAAATTCAGGCATCATAGCAGCATGGGGGACGGGGAGGGGAGGTACAGGTAGTAAAAACAATATAACAAGTCAATATAATTAACTAACTAACTGAAATATACAGTATTCACATAAGGTTCAGTATGCATAAGGTAGTGTTATTGTCCTTTTTAGGTTCCTAGTAGTTGGATGTCTGTATGCTGTTTCTGTATGCTGTATACAGTATTCAAATAATAATGACACGGACGCGGTGTGTAGTTAAGTCATGTAATAATAATCTGACGTAACATCTTCCCGAGCACGGGTGTAAACATCACAGGCCTCACTAGAGGATTGCCGATGGCATCGATCAACCTAGGTCTGGAACATCCTCCTTTTCCAAGTGAACTAACACATTTGAACAAGTGCTAAACTGTATGGTAACAACACATTTGAACGTAGTGCAAAATCTCAGTTTCCAAATTAACCAACAGATGGTTAACAACAACAGCATTGAACAAACAGTATGTTTTACAGTATGTTTTTGTTTTTTGTTTTTTTCCTTCTTTTTTTGTACAACAGCTACATCACATTTATCACATAGTGAGTTTCTGAGGTGGTTTAGATAGCCGTCCAACCCTTGTGTAAGTGCGCCCATCTGAAAGCGGGGCACTGACTGGGCCAGAAAAGGCCTTGGGTGAGAGTCTGACCGGGCTTGGTGGCTCAGTCACCGCTGGGAGAGCCTCTACAGTCTCTGGAGCAGAAATATCTGGAGCTCGTGCTGCCTCAGGCCCATTTGTTTCGTGTGTGTCCCTCACCGTTGGCTCAGCTACTCTGAGGTCTACTCTGTTACGACGGTACAGGTAGCCCTCAACATTAACCAGATACGATCTTGGCGCCACCCTTTGGAGGCAGGTCCCGACTCTCCATTGGCCAGTGTTATCACCCGGCAGGGGTTTCATCCTGACAGCCTCCCCGACTTCCAGCTCCGGCAAATCCCGGGCAGATCTGTCATAGTAGGATTTCGCAAGTTGCTTCCTGTGGCGCAACTTTTCCATGACCCCCAACACAACCGCTGGTTCGAGGAGCCTGTTCGTAGCCGGGATGGACGTCTTCAGTCGGCGGGACATGAGGCGTTGTGCCGGGCTGCTTCCCATGTTTTCAGTGGGAGTGTTCCTCCAGTGCAGTATGGCCTTCCATGGGTCATCACCATCATGCGCGGCTTTGCGCAGTAGATTCTTCGCAATCTTCACAGCAGACTCCGCCTTGCCGTTCGCCCTCGGGTATCTTGGAGAGGAAGTCACATGCTCGAACTCCCATTCGGAGGCAAAGCGTTTGAACTGAGCGGTAAACTGAGGGCCGTTGTCTGTAATGACCCTTTCTGGTTGGCCATTTCGTGCGAATTGTGCTTTACATCGCTTGATGATTGTCTCTGCGGACATGTCGGGGAGGAGCTCAATCTCCCAAAAATCTGAATAGTGATCGACTATGAGAAGGTAATCCTTCTGCCTGTGGCTGAACAAGTCCATACTTAAGATTTGCCACGGCCTGGTAGGTAGCTCATGTGAGAGCATTGTCTCCCTCTACTGGTTGTGGGCATACACATTGCAGGTTGAGCAGGTGCTCACAAAGTCCTTTATTTCTGTCTGCATGTTGGGCCAATACAGAGTCTCATGAGCGTGTCGGTAGCATGCTTCTCCTCCTATGTGACTCGAATGTATGCGTGTCAGCATCTCTGGGCGCAGAGACTTTGGGATGATTACTTTCTGCCCACGGAAAATAATTCCATTCTGCACACTGATCTCGTCCCTGAAAGGCCAGTACTCTCTAGCGATGATAGGTGCTTCTTCCTTTACATCTGGCCAGCCGACTAGAACTGTGTTCTTCAGTGCCTGCAGACACTCATCTCGGTCGGGGTGCTGCCTGATTTGCTCCAGACGCTGGCTACTCACATTCAAGTAGTCCGCCTGATTCACACACTGCACATCCTCTTGTTCCTGCTGCAGAGAACAGATGGCGTGTCGCTGGTATATTGTTCCTCTGCCAGCGCAATCTGCTGTAGCCCTGCTGAGTGTGTCACTGATGAACATTTCCGGGCCTGGTTTGTAGATGACCCTCAGGTCGTAGCTCTGCAGAGTCATGAGCATACTCTGAAGTCTCTTGGGTGCATTTAGGAGCGGCTTGCTGAAGATGGAAATCAGAGGCTTATGGTCTGTTTCTGCTGTGATTGGGTCGCGGCCGTATAGGTAATGATGGAACCTCTGGCAGGCGAAAACAATGCTGAGACACTCTTTTTCAATCTGCGCATAGTTCTTTTCCGTGGGGGTCAGAGCCCTCGAGGCAAATGCGACTGGCTGGCCTTCCTGCATGAGGCAGCACCCGAGACCGCTCTGACTGGCATCGCTCTGGACTGTGATTGGCTTAGTCACATCATAGTAGCACAGGACGGGCATGGTCGTAGCCAGTGACTTGAGCTCACGAACCGCTGTCTCATGTTTAGGCAGCCAGTGCCAGGGCGTGTCCTTGTCCAGCAGGCGTCGCAGCGGCTCGCAGACACTTGATAGATGCGGCATGAACTTGGCCAAGTAGTTGGCAAAACCAATGAGACGCTGTACACCTTTGGCGTCCGTCGGGTTGGGCATGTCGCTGATGGCTCTCACCTTCTCCGGGTCAGGCTTTAGCCCTGCAGATGAGAGGATGTGGCCATGAAACTGCACCTCGGCCACCTTGAACTGCAGCTTCTTCAGGCCTAGACGCAGTTTGACCTCGTGGCAGCGCTCCATCAACGCCACAAGCTTGGCGTCGTGGTCACTCTCAGCCTCCTTGTCTGTGTCCCCGCAGCCCACGACCAGGATGTCATCTGCGATGGGCTCGATGCCTTTCAGACCGGCCAGGAGTTCATGCTGCTTACGCTGATACACCTCGGGTGCCACGGAAACTCTGAATGGTAGTTTGAGCCACCGCTTCCTCCCCCAGGGGGTCCAGAACGTGGTCATGAGACTGCTCTCATCGTCCAATTTGCACTGCAAGAATGCATCCCGGGCATCCACTAAGGTGAAGACTCTGGCCTTCGGCAGTTTGTACAAGACGTCCTCCAAGGTAGGCATGATGTAGTGTGAACGTTTTAGAGCCTTGTTCAGAAACTTTGGATCAATACATATTCTCAGTTTCTCTGGCTTCTTCACAATCACCATGTTGCTAATCCAATCTGTAGGGTCTGTGACCGGCGCGATGTGGCCATCAGCCTCATACTTGTCCAGCTGGGCCTTGACTGCTGCTTTCATTGCGATGGGGACGTTTCGAGGGGCGCTCTGAACTGCAGGAACATTGGGATCCAAGTCAAAGTGGACCTCCCCCGGGACAGATTCTACAGGAGAGTTGAATACGTCACTGTACTTGTTGATCAGCTGTTCCTTAGTGAAGCCTCCAGGCTGTGCATGTTCCACTTTCAGCACGTCCTCTGGAATTGTGAACTGCATGAGACCTAACCGTTCACAAGTGGAGCCTGACAGTAGAGGGTGCTGGCTAGTCTTCACAATTTCAAATGAGAGTTTGTACACTTGGCCTCTCACTGTACAGTCAGTTTCAAAAATCCCCATAGAACTCAGTGTTTCCCCAGAATACAGCTTCAGTCTCGTATCACTCGGGCAGAGTGGTGCCTCAGGAGCCAGCCTTTTTTGTCTTGGAAACCCATTACATTACATGTGGCTCCAGAGTCCAGCTGACATTGCTGTGTCTTGTTGTGGAGTCGTAGTGTCACAAACCATTTCTTTCCTTTGGTGTGCACTGCACCGATCGACTCCTGCATGTACAAGTCCTCCTCACCACTGTTGTGCTCTGAGCATTCCGCTGTATTTTCCATACAGTTGACTTTTCCATCAGTGTATTCCTTTCTGCTTTTTTGACACACTTTAGCAAAATTATTATTTGTTCCACAAGATTTACATTGTTTCCCAAATGCAGGGCAATGTTCTTTGCCCCTTGAATGCGAATTGCCACAGTATTAGCAAGGATTACCTGTGTCTCCGAATCTGGGTGGATTGCTCTGCTTCCATTGGTTGTGTCTGGAATGTTGTTTGGCAACAGCGTGCACGGCTTCCGTGTGGAGACTTGATGACGCAATCTCCATCACTCTCATTCGCATGTCAGTTTGTTCCGTTGCGCGGCACATCTCGATAGCAGAGATCAACGTAAGTCCCTTTTCCCTCAACAACCTGCGCCTGATGCTCTCGTTGGCAACACCAAGGACTATCTTGCCACGGATCATTTTCGTCTTTCAACTGTCCATATTCGCATGTCGCTGCCCTTTCTCTCAGCCTCATCACAAACGTATCAATCGATTCTCCTTCTTCCTGTTTGCAACTCCCGAAAACGTACCTCTCATAGATAGTGTTCTTGGCTGGCTTGAAATACTTCTCCAATTCGTCCAGTATGACGGCGGGATCCCCTTGACCGTCTACAGAGAGGTTCAGGTTATGCCGGTAAATGTGTCGGCATTCACTTCCCATCGCGCTCCGTAGGGTTGCAGCTTGTATTCTTTTGTCCTTATCCAATATGCCCGTGACGAGTACATAGTCTTCATATTCGGACCGAAAAATCTCCCAATTGACGCTCCAATCGCCTGTGAAGCTCATCGGAGACGGTGGTGGAAAATTAACGTTAGCCGCCATGCTAGCTGCCGCTGGTGAGCTCCTGGGTAACGTTACTCTCTCACTTTCATCCTGGCTCTCTCGTTCAGTAGATGAACCGCTGCTGGAGTCCGAATCCGACATAAACTAGTCTTCCAACAAATAAAATACTAGTTCCAGCTTCTGACACCATGTTTCTGTATGCTGTATACAGTATTCAAATAATAATGACACGGACGCGGTGTGTAGTTAAGTCATGTCGCTAGAGGATTGCCGATGGCATCGATCAACCTAGGTCTGGAACAGTCCCTGCCCACTGTTGTGGAGCCTGATGGTCGCTGGTATGAAGGACTGGCCGAGGCGGTTAGTTGAGTGTCGGGGGGGGGGGGGGGGGGGGGGGCCTATGAGTCTGTGACTGAACGTGCTTCTCATCTTGACTAGCTTGTCGTAGAGGGGGTGGAAGGGATTCTCCAGGATAGCAGCCAGCTTCCTTCTCATCCCCCTCTCTGCCATCACCAGCTCGACTCCCACCACGGAGCTAGCCTTCCTCACCAGCTTTTTGTTGGTGTCCCTCGAGTTGATGTAGCCCCCCCAAGCATGCCACAGCATAGAAGAGGACGCTGGCCACTACGGACTGGTAGAATGACTGCAGCAGTCTGTTGCAAACATTGAAGGACCTGAGTCTCCTCAGGAATAACAGCCTGCTCTGTCCCTTCCTGTAGAGGGCCTCTGTGTTGTCCGACCAGTCCAGTTTATTGTTATATGACTCCACCACCTCCACCTCCTCCCCTCGGATGGTGATGGGAATCGGGAGGGGCCTCTACTTGCTCCTCCGGAGGTCCACCACCAGCTCCTTGGTCTTACTGGTGTTGAGTTGGAGGTGGTTGCTGTTGCTCCACCCCACAAAGCTCTCCACCAGGGCTCTATACTCCTCCTCATCGTCGTCTGTGATGTAGCTTACGATGGAGGAGTCGTCAGAGAACTTCTGCAGGTGGCACCCGCTTGAGTTGTGGCAGAAGTTATAGAGGGTGAAGAGGAAGGGTGATGGCACAGTTCCTTGGGGGGCGCCGGTGTTGCTCACCAGTACATCAGACTGACTGTCCTTTAGACTGATGTACTGCGGTCTGTCAGTGAGGTAGTCCTTGATCCAGGCCACCAAGCCGTGCTCCAGCTGCATCACGGAGAACTTCTCTGCTAGCAGTGACGGCTGGATGGTGTTGAAGGCACTGGAGAAGTCGAAGAACATAATTCTCACTGAGCTGCACGGCTTTTCCAGGTGCGTGTAAGCTCTGTGGAGCATATAGATGATGGCGTCCTTCACCCCGATGTTTGCCTGGTATGCAAACTGCAGGGGGTCGAGGGAGTCACACACCAGGGGCTTGAGGTGTTACAGGACCAGCCTCTCGAACGTCTTCATGACGTGTGACGTCAGAGCGACTGGCCTGTAGTCGTTGAGGGTGCTGGGTTGTCCCTTCTTGGGCACCGGGACAATGCAGGAGGTCTTCCAGAGCTGAGGCACCCTCTCCAGCCTCAGGGAGAGGTTGGTGCGGTGCTGCCAGCTGCTCCACACATGCTTTGAGCACCCTGGGATTGGTGTTGTCCGGTCCTCTGGCCTTATTCACACTAATCTTGGAGAGCTGCCTTCTGACCTCCTGGCTGTTAGTGATGGTCAGGGTTGGGACTGATGTCTCCGTAGGTAGTGTGCTGTTGGCCGGGATAACAGACTGTGCATTCTCAGACCTATTCCACACTTAGTGTAACGATGGATGAAAACGGTAAAGGAACTTTGTACTTCTTCCACCACTGCCTCCAACAGTGATACATGTAGTGGTTTCAAGTCCCGTGATCAATAGACCAATAAAGCAACAAATAGTGATTTCAAGTCCCATGATCAATAGATCACTAAAGCAACAAATAATGGTTTCAAGTCCTGTGATCAATAGATCACTAAAGCAACAACTGGTGTTTTCAAGTCCTGTGATCAATAGATCACTAAAGCAACAAATAATGGTTTCAAGTCCTGTGATCAATAGATCACTAAAGCAACAAATGGTGGTTTCAAGTCCTGTGATCAATAGATCACTAAAGCAACAAATGGTGGTTTCAAATCCCGTGACCAATAGTGCTGCATTTGATGTGCTGGACCATTCTCTACTGGTTGATAAACTTAAATGTTATGGTTTTAACTCTTCTGCTTTAAAGTGGATACTAAGTTATTTGTCCTCTAGATCACAGAAGGTGTATCTAAATGGCAGCCTGTCCAGTAGCAGAGGTCTAGAGCAGTGATGCCACAGATTACTTGTAAAAGTAATCTGATTACTGATTACTGATTACTCCTTTAAAAAGTAATCTTAGTTACTTTACTGATTACTTGATTATCAGAGTAACTTAGTTACTTTGAAAGTAACTAGGTTACGAAGTCGTCCCCTCTGCTGCTGCCACAACATAAGAATGACAAAAAAAAATTAGTAAAATGTACTCAGTTTGAGTAAAATGTACTAATAGGGCAGGTAGGCCTATCTTGCTATCTATAGATCTATAGATTTCACAAAAGATAAATGGTCAATAACACCACATGTAGGCTGATATGTAGCCCACCACCTCCTAATAGACAGTCTCCTCCCCACCGCATGTATATATTCCCTCCCCGCCGTATGTATATTTCTCTCCCACCCACCCACCCCCTCCTAATGTACAGTCCCCTCCCCATCATATGTATATACTCTGTCAGGATCTAGGGGTAACAGTACTGTATATTTGAATACCGTTTATGTCACAAATGTATCAGTACTAAATACCTATATGTCCCTATGCCATAAATGTCATGTATGTTGTGTATGTCATAAATGTCTATATGAATTGAAAATGGGGGACCCTGATGGAAACAAGACAAACGTCTTTCTCTGGTCTGCATCCCCTTAACAATTGTATGTATTGAGCCGTACTGTATTGTACCCATTCTGCAATCTGTTAAATAAAGTTTTCATTCATTCATTCAGCCTACCTTTGAGGCCTGCCCCATTCAGATATGTTTCAAGTTTCAAGTTTCTTTAATAGTTGTCATACAGAAGTACAGAATACTTTCATACAAAATGCTTCTTACTGTTACGCTCCAGAGACTGTGCTAGACAAGATAGTATCAAATAACATAGTATAGCATGTAATTTAGAAGAAGAAAATGAGGTCACATATGGTTCTACGTTATTATTATTTATTATTGTGTGCTACTGACAACCTACATACTGCAGTATGGTGTTCCATGTTCATGAATAGTGCAATGCAAAAGATGTTTAACTCAAAGGTGGAACATACTGTTTGGCTGGTGCAGCTCCGAGTCCTGTAGAAGTCGATGGTCGTGCTGTGCTGTATATTCCATATGCGGTAGACAGTATTTTGTTTCCTCCGCAAAGTTAATGTTTTTTTCACCCGGCTTAGCTGACACAAACGTTAAGTAGACTAGTGAACTTCCAGTGCAAGAAAGCGTTACGAGCGCGAGCGTCTCCCTGCTAGCTCACAGTTTAGGTCAGCCTAATAATAACAATAACAGCCGCGCCCACCAGCATGGATCAACACGCGAGGTTGCGTGCTGTGACGTCACTCCCCAATACAAGGAAAAGCTTTCCAAACGTATATTTGACTGTCGAAAACGAAAGAAAATACTGCATTGAATGAATGAATGAATGAAAACTTTATTTAACAGATTGCAGAATGGGTACAATACAGTACGGCTCAATACATACAATTGTTAAGGGGATGCAGACCTGAGAAAGACGTTTGTCTTGTTTCCATCAGGGTCCCCCATTTTCAATTCATATAGACATATATGACATACATGACATACAGATAGTCAGTACTGCTACATCTATACATTTATGACATACCAGATTTGCAAATACAGTACTGTTTGTGATACAGAAGGAGTCAAGAAAAGGGAGTATATACATTTGACGTAGAAACTGTACATTGGAGGTTGGGTGGGGGGGGTTGGGTACATTGGGATATTGACAACCATACTGGGTAATTTACATTGGAGGTGGTTGGGGGGGGGGGGGGGGGGCGGGGGGCATACTGTATAAACAAGTAACACTGTACATTGAGGGGGGGGGGGGAGGAGACACTGTACAAACAAACACAATTGTACATTGAACTATTGACAAAACCATACTAGGTAAATGACTGTACATTGGAGGGGGTTGGAATGATTGGGTTAGGATATTTACAGGGGCCAGTGTTGAATTGCAGTCTCCCGTAGGTGTCCCTTGAGAGAGGTTTTGAAAGTGGGTAGTGATCCACATTCCTTTACAGCTTTGGGTAGGGCGTTCCACATTGATGTGGCATAATTGCGAAACGTGTTTAGTCCCTTATTTGAGCCGAATCTGGGTTTGACATGATTTGTGGAGCTCCCTCTGGTGTTGTGATCGTGGTATTCACTGACCTTTGGGAAGTATTCCGCCTGCATTATGATGAGATAGTAACGAAATAGTAACGCACAGCCACTTGGACAAGTAACTGCAATCAGATTACTGGCTTGTAAAGATTAACGCGTTAGATTACTATTTTCGGGGAAAAGTAATCAGATTACAATAACGCGTTACTTAGTAACGCGTTAGTGGCATCACTGGTCTAGAGTGTGGCGTGCCGCAAGGAAGTTGCCTAGGACCTTTGCTCTTCTCTGTATTTACTAATGACCTATCTTGGGCTACCAAATGTGCTACAACAGTTCTTTATGCAGATGATTCAACATTGTATTACGCACCATCATGCAATGTACTTAATGAAGTTTTGAGTAGAGAACTTAAAGTTGTGCATGACTGGGTAGTATGTAATAGACTTGTCCTTAATATCTCCAAGACTAAATGTATTGTGCTGGGAACAAGGCACAGGTTATCTACAAATCCAAAGCTTAATTTAAACTTGTGTAATTCAGCAGTTCAACAAGTTGAAAGTACTAAACTCCTTGGAGTGATGCTGGATTGCACTCTGTCTTGGTCTCAGCATATTAATTATATTGTTTTAAAAATGGGAAGAGCAATTGGTATTTCCAGGAAATGTGCTTCTTTTGTTGCCCGTCCCCTTTTATGTCAGATAGTGCAAAGTTTAGTTTTATGTCATCTTGACTATTGCTCTGCGATGTGGTCATCTGCTGCCAGTGGTGACCTCAGGAAGCTCCAGGTGGTCCAGAACAGGGCAGCACGGTTGGTACTGGGCTGCTCACTAAGGTCTAATGTGAGCCGTATGCATGCCCGCCTCTCTTGGCTTAACGTTGAAAATAGATTGTCTTTTAATATACTTGTGCTCTTCAAGTTGGTCATGAGCAGTAAAACTCCTGTTTTTATACATAATCAGATTGTTTTTAGTAATACTGTGCACAAGCATTACACTAGAGGTTCCAGTAGTGGGCAGCTTGAATTGCCAGGTCCTAGAACCAGCGCTTTGGGGAGATCTTTTTTTTTCAGAGCATTAACTCTGTGGAATGGCCTGCCTCAGAACCTCTGCTGCATTTACAGTAGATTCACTTTTAAAAAGAATCTTAAATTGTTTTTAAATTGTTTTTAACACTGTAAAGTAATTTTTGTTTTTGTTTTACACTAATATAATTTTAGCTATATTAATTGTTACAGTAGGTTCATTATGCATTGTGTGTACTGACTTTTAATAATTTTGTTTTTTGCAATAGTGATTGTTTTTGTGTTTTTTTTGTGTGTGGACCCCAGGAAGACTAGCTGGTTGCTATCGCACCAGCTAATGGGGATCCCTAATAAAATAAAATCAAATCAAATAGATCACTAAAGCAACAAATACTGGTTTCAAGTCCTGTGATCAATAGATCACTAAAGCAACAGGTAATAGGTTCCAGGGCCCTGTGGTGTGGATATCAAACAGGGAAGAAGGGAAGAAACAGGGCGGCTGGGTAGCGCAGTTGAGAATGCACTCGCCTACCACCGCAAAGACTCTGGGATCGAATCCCGCTGTCAGCAGTACCTCCGGCTTGGTCAGTCGTCCATACTAACACAATTGGCAGTGTTAGCGGGTGGGAAGCCGGCGGGATATGTGTCCTGGTAGTTGTAAACTGCGGTTCCTACTGGTCGGTCGGGGCGCCTGTTCAGCAGGGAAGGGATCGGGGGTAGGGTGACCAGGTCAAAATGGGTCAGTTGCAGGACAGCAGCACTACTTTTGCGGGACAATGCGGGACACGTAGGGGGGGGGGGGGGGGGGAAGAAAAAAAATATTACATTTTTTTCTTATTGCTAATTTTGGGGATATTAGCCTCCGGATTCTATTGCCCCCTTCCCTCTGGACAGTGTCCCGGCGATACTCCCCGTGTATTCTGTTATTATAACAAACCGACCCTCTGATTCAGTTCTCAATAATAGTCGGGCCAGACTTGCTGAAGAGGCGCTCCTCTGAACAACTATACGTGACGTCCCCCTCCTGCATGCAGAATGCAGATCCTGCATTCTACCTTTTGGGGATCATCTGAAACGGATCTCAGCCACGTTCTTGTCCCAGTCTCTGTTATATGAGCAAAGTCTTTTTTTTTGCCTCCATTTCCTTATTTTTCTTAGCTAGCTAAACAACTGTATCAGTAATATTGGCGGTCTTTCTTCTGACTACTCGAGTGACTGACGTCACACATACAGCTGCCCCGGCCGCGCTCGGACAGGTGACAGGCAGCGCGACTCGCGAGACTCGAGTGAGCTGCTCGGCAGCCTCGGCTGGAGATGCATCCAGCTGCAGGACCACAGCACCGACACTCTCAGGACCACTCTCGCGACACTTTGCGGACCCACACTCTCCAGACCCTCGCTCACATTGGCTGATTTGGGTCACGTGACCGTCCCACTCCAATTCAGCCATTGGGTGGGACGGTCACGTGACCCAAATCAGCCAATGGGAGCGAGGGTCTGGAGAGTGTGGGTCCGCAAAGTGTCGCGGTCCCTATGTGTCGGTGCTGTGGTCCTGCAGCTGGATACTATTGCTCGGCTGCGCAATGCATTGGTTTGTGACGTCGACCGATTTTTCAATTTTTAATATTAGAGGGTATTGGAACGAGGCATTAAATTAACAACATTTAAAACATGTTTTAAATAATAATCTTTGAAAGATAAAAAATAAAAAATAATTTTAAATTTTTTTTTTTATCTTTGAATTGCGGGACATTGTTTTGTTGTAGCGGGACGTGGGACAAACGTCCCAATATCGGGACTGTCCCGCGAATCGGGGGGAAATAGCGTGAACCTCTGCACGCGTTATGTTCCCCCAGTGAGAGTCCTCGCTGTCAGGTGAAAAGAAGCGGCTGGCTGACTCCACATGTATCGGAGGAGGCATGTGGTAGTTCTACACCCTCCCTAGGCCGACAGTGGGACAATGCGCGCAACGACCAGGAAGGGTATTGGCATAACGACTAAATTGGAATGGGAGCAAAATACAGAAAAAGTGAGAACAAAAAAATAATTATAAAGAATGTTTAAAAAAAGGGAAGAAACCTTTTATATGTCTGCACTTTATGTGCTCATTTTGTGCTTGTCTTTTTTGCTGCTGTGAAGCACTTTGAGCTGCAATTCTTGTATGAAAGGTGCTATACAAATAAAATTGCATTATTATTATTATATTATGTACTAGGCGCTACACACACACACTGCCCGACAGCCCCGCCTCCTCTCGTCACAGTGCTGACTGCTAAGTGCTAACTCAGCTCTCATCTCCTCTCCACTCCTCTCTCATCTTGAAAATAGTTTGCAGGTCTTGTCACACTTGATACTGTAAATATGGCAAGAGCAGAGCCTCTGTGACCGATTTTGATCAGACCTTGTACTTTATCCTTCTACACACACAGAGAGCTGATAGCTTTCTTTCTAAAAACGGCAAAAACAATAGGAGTGCTGTATGGAAATGTTTTGCCTTTGAGGCGAATGCCTCCGACAGTGACACACTAGGCACTAAGGCAACCCTAGGCACGCGTGCCTGCATAGGCATGCGGGGGCATTTGCATAGGCACAGGGGGCAGCATAATATTTTTTTTTTTTTTTATATTTTTTTAAATATTATAATGAAATATTTTGCACTGTTGTCGCATTTATCTTGTTGAAATCCTCCCACAGGTTCTTTTTACTACCACATATTTAATTGAGACCCTTTATTTGTTTATTATTTCAATTTAGATGGAATACATTGCTACATCATTCAGTAACATTTGCAGAGCCTTATAACAAAAACATTATTACGGTCACCATTGTGACCAGTGGGATTAATCAACAAATTGTATTATTTATTTTTCTATTTCATTGAACATTGCACATGTTAAAAGCCATTTTTTTACTCAAAATGTGAGTATTACCAAGTCAACTTGTGTTCTTAAAACAATGACAATAAACATAGTTTTATTAGGTTGAAATAATGTGGTTGTGTACTTATTTTTCTGTTAACTTATTATGGATTGAAAACTGAAAACCTTAATGCACAGTAACTGAACTCAATATTTTTAAGTTCTGGTAACTTATTATATTTTTTTTACAGTGTAGTCTTGCGATCAATCAAAACTTATTTACATGATATACCTCACATTCACCCTCCATTCACATCCTGGTGTTCTCCATTAGGCCTGTAGGTGGAGCTATGACAGCACACGTACAGTACACACACCAATGGTGTGTGATGTGTCCAAAAATGAATGGGCAAATGTGAGTGAAATGGTCGCACTGTATGCAGCTGTTTGTCTGCATTGCATCCCCCCCCCCCCCCCAACTCAGATTTAGGGTTGATACAACCATCATAATAATATTGTTAATAATAACAATAACAATAATGATGTAATAATGTAAAAATTATCATTAAAAAGACTTGATTATGAGAAAAAAAATTTATGATGCATGGAATATTGTTGAGGCACACTAGTTACAACTATATTTCAAACAGGCACTCCATGTCAAAAAGGTTGCTGACCCCTGCACTAAACACACACACACCGACAACCTCACCTCCTCCCACTCGCACAGCTGACTGCTAACCGCTCTGTGCCGACTGTTTAGGTCGGACGCCTCGGCGATACACTAGGCTCACGTGACCCGTGTGACATAGCCTGAAACTCCTGAGAACGTTTGGCCAACAGTTAGATTACTATGATGCTCCGGTCTAGCTTGTCTGGTTCGCATCTGCAAAGCACATCTGTAGAGCTGGTCCCGCCACTTGCGGCAACATTTCGAGTGGAGGGGATCTTTAACAAACGAGACCACTTCACGACAGTGACCAGAGTGATAACTGTTTAAACGTGAAATGCGGTGTCATATAATACCTCCAAACATCCATTCCAGGAAAAAGATATCCTAAAATATGCGTTTTACTTCCCCAATGTATAGTTTTTGTTTACAGAAAACAGTGACAGATGAACAGAAAACCACAGAAACACTGCAGAACAACAGTGACATCATCCTGAGTTAGTCCACGGTTCCCCTGTAATGGTTCCAATCCCATTATTCCAACATGGATGCTTTGTACTCACAGCATCCAATCAGAAGTCCATGTTGGATTCCACAGGCCTCAGTCACAATTACTCTAATGGTTACATTTACTTCAATGGGACTGATTGATCTTTCGTGTCTTGATGTTGTGACCAATGACCTTGTCCCATTAGAAAACCCTCCTGCCTTGATTCCAGTATAACAGGCTGTTCCAATACATGTGATTTGTTTTCTAACAGACTACACTACATTTCACCAGCTATGCCTAATTTCTCTCCTGAGTTACTTTTAACCATGCGTACAAGTAGACAAGCGACATTGTTCACATACTTGCCTGTGTATTTTGTGTGTACTTGCGTGAAAGGTCTATCTACTAGGGAGCAGATCAGGGCAGAATCCTCCCTGGCCGACACAGAATTATCTAGAAGAAGAATATGTTCCTTGTGAACTATCCACTATCCACTGTGCCCTGAGAGGGAGGTTTGCCCCGAGTGGGAGGTTTGATGGGTCAAAGTGGGTATCAAACAAGAGGGAAGACTGTCAGGTTTTAAACTGTGGATACCAAACGGAAGATAAAGACGACTTTGAACTGTACAGTAACAGTACAGTAATCCAGAACTATTTTATTGCACTGTAAAGAAACTGTGATTTTATAGTATGTCTGCACTTTATGTGCTCATTTCATCATTCATGTCTTTTATATTCTACTAAAACTGAATCAAACCATAAACAAGGTGGCCTGTTGGGATGTTAGGTCCCAAAACTGTGATTTTATATGTCTGCTAATTTTACCCTTGCTATTATTTTATTAATTTTTACTTTTATCTTTACGCCCCACTATCCACTGGGTGCATACTATAACCTTTATCATGTTTTGTAACTTCTTATTTCTTACTGATGTAAAGCACTTTGAACTGCAATCCCCTGTATTAAAGGTGCTATACAAATAAAGTTATTATTATTATCCAGATTTGCAACATAAACATAAATCATGATGACACTGGAGGAGGTTTTGTTGCGCTCATGTCAGAAAAAGGTCTCTGACCTGTTTTTTTTGCAGCTTTCCACGTGGAGTTTTAGCCACACCCACACTGTCCCCGCTTCATTGCATCTGAGGACGTGCACAAAGTAAGCTCCAAAGGAACACAGGTTGCACGGCTCCGCCCTCTTGTGCAGTTGAATGTGTATTTAAAAGCAAGTATACCAACCTAAGAGACCCTTAAGTTTCAAGTTTCAAGTTTCTTTAATAGTTGTCATACAGAAGTACAGAATACTTTTATACAAAATGCTTCTTACTGTTACGCTCCAGAGACTGTGCAAGACAAGATAAGTATGAAATAAAATAACATAGTATAGCATGTAAATTAGAAGTAAAAAAATGAGGTCACAGTGTTCAGTATAGACATATGTACAATGTTCGATGCAGAGTAGACGTAACTGAGTTACCATATAATATACAATACTGTGTAGTGTACTAATATACAATACTATATAGTGCAAGGCAGAAATAGGATGGGGTGCAATTTAGGTACAATTTACAGTAGGTGTACGAGTTGTAGTGCAAATCCTTTATCAATAAATATAAAGTGTGTTTGTGTGATCTAAAGTATGGAGAGTGGGTGCTGCAGTGTGTTGTTTGTTTAAGTGAGTGTGGGTGTGTGTGCTGTGTGCATTTGATGGTTGTTGCATAGTGTTTATTGTTCGTTTAGCAGCCTGATGGCCTGGGGATAGAAGTGTAAAGTCAACACTAGAGGCTTAGTAACTACTAGTTAGTGTATAAAGTCAACACTAGAGGCTTAGTAACTACTAGTTAGGGTATAAAGTCGACACTAGATGCTTACAGTAGTAACTACTAGTTAGGGTGTAAAGTTCACACTAAAGGCTTAGTAACTACTAGTTAGGGTGTAAAGTTCACACTAAAGGCTTAGTCTTTTTTAATGATTACTCTACATCAAGATGAAACTGAGAATAATGGATGTTCTTACTGTTCAAATAACAAATCTGAGCTGTGACTAATTACTGTTGCACTATAATACACTATATTATCTAATCTATTATGCACTATATTATGTCATCATGGATTGTATTGAGTTGTACCTTTTGTCTTTATGTTTGAGTTTGTGTTCTGAATGATGCTGGTCTTTCTTCCGACATGGCTGCCTGTAACCGTATCTAATACCTCATTTCTGTGCAGTGGTAAAGTAGGTTAAACACTGGAAAAACATGATATAATTTTTCCATTGTGACTTGTTCACAAGCTCCAGTAATAAGACACAGAATTATTAAATAATTTTTTATATATTTCTCATATCAACCCATAGCAACCGTTGTACACAGTAACATTTGTTTCTTCCAACATGGAGAGGAGAAATGGGCTTTCTAAACGTACAGAGAAAGGCCTCTATTCTTTCAGCAATCCACTATTTCAGCAATCCAGATTCGCTCAGCTGTGGTGCTCAAACACATTTTCCGTTATTGTCAGGTCTGCTTCTGGCCGGCGAAAGAAAACTGTCGTAGCAATGGAAAGGATTATGAAGACCTCAGATGAAAAACCATATAACCCTGTTTAACATTTTCAGAGGAACAATGGTTTCAAACCTGATTATTTAACCCTTTCACTACCACACGACAGAAGGTTAACCTTTCACGACCACACTACGGACGATTAACCGAGAGGGTTAACCTTCTGTATTGTCGCAGTGAAAGGGTTAACCCTTTGGTAGTGTGGCAGTGAAAGGGTTAAAGATGGTGAGTTAGTGTTGTGTCCATTCATAGTTAAAGACAGTAGAGGTACTTTATTATCTAAAGATGGAAAGTTAGAGTGCTGTCTTCATTCATAGATTTTTATATAATTTCAAACCTTTATTTAAATTCGAAAGACAACTGAAGTCTCCCTCATGAGTCACGTCGAGTGTACATTTACATTTAGTCATTTAGCTGATTGATTGAATTGATTGATTGATTGATTGAATTGATTGATTGAAAAGTTTATTAACAGATTGCAGAATGGGTACAGTACAGTACAGCTCAATACATACAATTGTTAAGAGGATGCAGACCTGAGAAAGACTTTCGTCTTGTTTCCATCAGGGTCCTCCATTTTCAATTCATCATATGACACACACGACATACAGATAGACAGTACTGCTACATCTATACATTTATGACATACCAGATTTTCAAATACAGTACTGTTTGTGATACTAAAAAAATCCAGAAAAAGAGTGTATATACATTTGACATAGAAACTGTGCATTGGGGGAGGTTGGGTAGGTGGGGTAGGGCTGTACATTGGAGGGGGGGGGGACACTGTACATTGGAATACTGACCTACATTTGACATAGAAACTGTACATTGGAGGAGGTTGGGTAGGTGGGGTGGGGTTGGGTGGGGCTGTACATTGGAGGTGGGGGGGGGGGGTTTGGTACATTGGAATACTGACAAAGCCATGATGATTGGTCTTTATTGTACAACTGGGTTAGGACATTTGTAGGGGCCAGTTTTGAATTGCAGTCTCCCGTAGCTGTTCTTTGAGAGTGTTTTTGAAGGTGGGTAGTGATTCACATTCCTTTACAGCTTTGGGTAGGGCGTTCCACATTGTTGTGGCATAATTGCGAAACGTGTTTAGTCCCTTGTTTGAGCCGAATCTGGGTTTTACATGATTTGTGGAGCTCCCTCTGGTGTTGTGATCGTGGTATTCACTGACCTTTGGGAAGTATTTTGACATGTACATGGGTACCTTGGTCGTGTAGTGTATCTTGTAGACCAGGCACATTGCAAGTTGCTGTACTCTGTCGTCTACTCTAAGCCATCCTAGGTTGGCAAAGTGTGCAGGGGTGAGGTGGGTTCTAGGAGTCAGGTCAAGCAGTAGTCTGACTAGTTTGTTTTGAGATGTTTGTAATTTGGTTTTTAGTGCCTTTGAGGTGCTTTGGTACCATGAGGTGCAAGCATAGTCGTAGTACCCTTGAATGAGTGCTCCTGCCAGAGTCTTCAGGGTATTCTTGTTTACCAGGGAGGAGATCCGGTACAAGAATCGAGTTCGTTGATTGACTTTTTTTATTACATTGGATGCCATTTTGTCACAGGAAAGATTAGCCTCTAGGATGGAACCCAGGTAGGTAATTTCATCTTTCCTTGTGACAATATTGTCACCCACTGTAACTGAGAAGCTGTCGGTCTTGCTGAGTTTGTTATTTGAACCGAAGAGAATGGACTCTGTTTTGCCCATGTGTAATGATAGTTTGTTGTCGGCGAGCCATATGCAGATTTTGCCTAGTTCCGAGCTGAGGGTTTTTTCAACCTGTAACTTGTTCTTGTCAGAGACCAGCAGGGCTGAGTCGTCCGCAAACAGGAACAAGTTACAGTCACAAGCTGACGACATGTCATTTGCATAAATTAGGAACAGTAGTGGTCCTAGTATGCTTCCTTGTGGAACACCACAGTTCACTGTGAGGGGGGGGGGGGGATAGGGTACCGTTTACCTCCACCATCTGTTCTCTCCCCTCCAGGTAGGATTGTATCCAGCTCACTGATAAACCAATTGCTTTTAGTTTGTCAATCAGAATGGTGTGATTGACAGTGTCGAAGGCCTTTTGTAGGTCTAGCATGACCATGCCGCAGTATTTGCCCGCGTCCACCTCTTGCTTGATGTGGTCGTTCAAATAGAGAAGGCATGTGTCAGTGGAGTGGGATGTTCTGAAGCCAGATTGGAATTCGTAGATTAGATTTTTATCCGTAAGGTACTTTTCGACCTGTTTGTATACTATTTTTTCCATGACTTTCGAGATGGATGTAAGGATAGAAACAGGGCGGTAGTTGCCTGGGTCTAATTTGCTGCCCTTTTTGTGCAGGGGTGTTACTCTCGCTATTTTGAAGTCCTTGGGGACGTGTCCCTGTTTTATGGAGAGGTTTATTATGTGTGTGATGACTGGGGTGATGGCGGCTGCTGAGTCTCTAAGGAATTTGGAGGGGATGTTGTCATGGCCAGTGGCCTTGTTCGGTTGGAGGGCGCTCAGTTTATTGAGTACCTCATCTGTAGTTACCATTTCCAGTTTGAAATCGTCTTTGTGGACGCCTAGGTTCTTGTAGTATGCTACTATGTGTTCTACCCCATACTGCCCTGAGTGGGAGGGTAGTTTGTTTACCAGTGTTGTGGCTATGTTTGTGAAGAAAGTGTTTAAGTAATTGGCTACATCCAGTTTGTCTGTGATGAGCGTGTTGTCCGCCTTTATGTTTATGTTTGAGAACCTGGTTTTAAGTTTTTTACTGCAGCCTAGTTGATTATTGAGTAATTTCCAAAGTTCACGTGGTTTATTTTTGTTATCCTCCGCTTTGTCATTGATGAAATTTTTTTTTGCAGTTTTTATCATGGAGTTTACGTCATTTCTTAGTCTGTTTCTTTCTAGTTTGAGTTCAGTCACGTGGGCTTGGAGTTCACTGCTCGTGCTTTTGGTAAGCTTTGACTGACTTTTACGAAATTCAGAGCATTTTGTCTCTGGCTTTCATAGCGGTCAGTATTTCAGTGTGCATCCACGGCTCAGCGCGATTTTTTACCCTGGTGGTTCTTAGGGGGGCCATGTTGTTTAGTATTGTTGAGAATTTGGTTTTGAAGCCAAGCCAGGTTTCTTCAACCAGTGTACCATTGAGTTCATCTGACCAGTCCAGGCTCTTCAGTTCAAGGTTAAAGGCCTCGCTAGAGTAGGTTTTGAGGTCTCTAGATGTGACTGTTTTGTGACAGCCAGCCTTTTGCTTTAGCTTTTTGCGGGTACAGAATATCATATAATGATCACTTAACCCGCATGCTATAACCCCTTTATTGGAGATCATGGACTTGTCGGAGGTCAGGATGAGGTCAATGGTAGTCTGAGTTGATTCACACACCCTTGTGGGTTGGGTGATTAGCTGGCTGAGGCCGTGCAGATCACAAAGCCTACTGAAGGCCTTGAAGACGGGTGCTGCTTTACGTAGCATGTCCGTGTTCCAGTCCCCAATAAGGATTTTTTCTTTTTTTTTGTATTTTATTTTTTTATTCTTTTTTAAACAAACATATAAACAAACATGACAACACACGATAAGATATACAAGCATTAATTGTCAGGGCACATCCAATGAGATCACCTTTTGGTTAGTTGTTTTATATAAGATATACCCATAATACCTGTTATCTAAAAAAAAAAAACCTACACACATATGCTCAGCTCGAACCCCCCCCTCCCGGACCCCACCTTGAGAAGTACCTCCACTATCCCTCGCACCTAACCAGACACTACCATTATAAGCTAGCTTTTATTCTCTCCACCACTTCTAACCACATTGACATTTTGGATTCATTGAGACCCAGAATTCTTGCTGTAGATATTTCATGGTAAATTACATCGAGATATGTAAGAAACCAAACTTTACGGCACATTTTTTCCGGTTGAAACCAGCGTGATGCGATCAGCTTTTTGGCTACTGTGATACCCGATAAAACCAATCTCTTTAGCTGTGGATTCACTGCAAACTCAAAAACATCATTCAACAGCAATACCGAGGGGTGTACAGGTATATTCCAAGATACGAGTTTTGATATTTGTTGGGTCACATCTTTCCAGAATGCCTTAACTGGTGAGCAGTCCCAATACATGTGCATAAATGTCCCTTCGTCCCCATTTGTACATTGGGTGCATTTGGAATCTTGTTTGAGCCCCATTCGGCACAGTCTTATAGGAGTCAAGTATGTCCTGTGAATATAGTTAAGATTGATTTGTTGATGATCCGGGTTCCTTGATGTAAGTCGGACATTTGCCCAGGCTCCTTGCCAATCAAAGTCATTTTCCAGGTCTGGTATATCCCTCCTCCAGACAGAGTCAAGTTGGAGGGTTTCATACGAGGACGTTAGTAATTGATGATAAAATTCTGAAACAAAACCTCTCGATGTCTCTCTTGAGTAGAAGAATTTGTGGTATCTGTGGTGTTCAATTGGTCTGTCTAATGGAACACCGTGAGACTTCAAACATAGCTCTAACTGTTTGTGAAAAAGCCATGTGGACTTGGTGAGATAAAATTTTTTGCGTATTTCTTTATCACTACAAAAACCCTGTTTGTTAAAAACATCCCCTAATGAGTGTATGCCTTGCTCTTCCCATATAGGGAATCTTATAGGTCGTTTTCCAATTAAGAGAGCATTGTTATTGAATAAGGGAGTATGATTGTGCCATTCTTGTGGGTTAGGATTTTTTTTTTGTGATTCACGCCATATCCGGATCGCATGAGTAATTATGGGGCCAAATTTTCGTTCACAGTGCTTGATTGGTAGTTTAGTGTATGCTATGTCCTTCAGTCTATGTGGGGCTACTATGTTTTCTTCTATTTTTCTCCAAGATGCTAATGCTTGGGAGTCAAACCATGTTGTCAATGGACTTAATGAGTACGCCTTAAAATATAGGAAAAAATCTGGAAATGCCATGCCACCATCTGCTTTATTTCTCTGTGCGGTGGATCTTTTTATACGTGGTGGTTTGTTATTCCAAATAAATTTGTATGTGGAGGAGTGTAATCTTTTCCAGTAACCCTCTGGAGGGGGTAACGGTAGCATTGAACAGAAGAAGTTGATTTTAGGTAGTACATCCATCTTAACTATTGATATCCGTGCTTGTACTGTGTTCTTAAGTTTTGCCCATCTATCAAGGTCGTCTTTGATTTTGTTTTGGATTTTTGTGTAGTTGTGCTTCACCGTTTGTCTTATGGTAGGGAATATTTCCACTCCCAAGCATCTGAAATGTTTTACCATCGGTATCTGTCCTGGGAGGGTTGTATCTTTTTTTGCAGGGGTGTTAAGTGGAAGGAAAGCCGACTTCGGCCAATTTATCTTAAATCCCGATAAATCACCAAAGTCCTCAATCAACTTGAGCAGATGAGGCAATGTGGTGTTGGGGTTTTTCATGAACAATATTACATCGTCCGCATATAAACAAATTTTTTGTTGTGTGCCCTTGATTACGATAGGTTCTATGGATTGGGATTGTCTTATATATTGTGCTAAAGGCTCTAATGATAGATTGAACAGTCCGGGACTAAGAGGACAACCCTGTCTGGCAGAGCGTGATACCGGAAATATTTCAGAGATGATTGTGCCTGTTGTAATCATGGCCGATGGGTCTTTGTATAATACTTTAATCATATCGATGAATCCTTTTCCTAACCCCATCCTTTCTAGCACTGCCCACAGATACGACCATTCCAGCCTGTCAAAGGCCTTCATAGCATCCAGGGACAGCATCGCCTTAGGTATGGTGTCCTCCTTGTCGGCATCAAGTACGTGCAGTATACGTCTTATGTTCTCAGTGATCAGGCGGCCTCCTATGAAGCCAGTTTGGTCCGGGTGAACTAAAGACGTCATATGCTTTTGTAATCTGATGGCTAATACCTTAGAGTACAGTTTGATATCTGTTCCGAGGAGGCTTACAGGTCTATAACTACCGCACTCGTTGGGGTCTTTGTCTTTTTTAAGGAGGACTGTTATGAGTGCAATATTGTCAATTTTATGGAAGTTCCCCTCCTTGACTGAGTATAAGATCATATTTAGTAATAAGGGGCCAATTATGTCCCAACAAGAAAGGTACATTTCTGATGGGAAACCGTCTCTTCCTGGAGCCTTACCACTTTTCATTGCGGTTATGGCCTTCTTGAGTTCCTCTAGTGTGATCGGTATTTCTAACTGTTTAGCGTCATCCTCTGAAAGTTTAGGGAGAATAATTTGATTAAGAAATGTGTCCATTTTGTTTTGATCGAAGGTCATTTCTGATTTATATAAATCGGAGTAGAATACTTTGAATGTATCGTTTATTTTTACAGGATCTGTTACAAGTACTTGTTGTGCTCTAATGGTAGTTATATCTGCAAATGTTGCATTAATTCTTAATCGCATGGCTAATAGGTGGCTGGGTTTGGAACCATGGGAGTACTGCTGTTGTCTTGTGCTGCGTATTTGTATTTCCGATTGTTGTCTGTATATGTCATTGATCTCTATTTTTAGTACGTTAACTTGATTTTCTAGTCGAGTTGAGTTGTTGTATTTCAGAGAATTAAATAACGTTGAGTAAAGCGTTTCCAGCTCATCCAGTTTTGTGCTTTGATTCTTGCGCATTTTGGAGGAAAAGCTATCCGTGAAGTCTTTGATCATTCCCTTTACCGACATCCATATTATTCTGGGGTCTTGCACCGAGTTTGCATTCTCCCGTTGGAATACTATAAGAGCTTCTTTGAGTTGTGTAATGAATTCCTTGTTGTTAAGCAGCAACGAGTTAAATCGCCATCTTGGGGCTCGGGAGGATAGTATACCAAATGTACCTTTAAGGAGTAAATAACAGTGATCTGATAGTGCGTTGGGTATCATTTCCACTTCATAATTATCAAATAGTCTCTGTGATGCAAAGACATAATCTATTCTGGATAGTGTCTTATGTCTCGCAGATCGACAAGAGTACTTTCGGGTCGTGGGATTAAGTAACCGCCATAAGTCCTTTACACCTGTAATCTTTGACCAATCCTTTAATGCCTTCGATGAATTCTTTTGTTCGCTGGAAAAGGCGAGGTAAGATTTGTCTATCCTTGGGTTCCAGATGGCATTAAAATCCGCTCCTATTATAAATGAGTAATCGGGAATGTCTAACATTGCATTGGTTAGTGTAGTGAAGAAATCTTCTTCGTACAAATTTGGGGCGTATACCGCTATCAACGCTATTTTTCTGTTCTTATGTTCAATCTTAGCTATAGTTATCCGACCTTCTACATCAGACCATACTCCCTTTAGTACAATATTCAACTTACGTTTAACGACTATTGCTACACCCCGAGTTCTCGTACCAATAGAGGAGTGACTGATATTATGGTATATGTTGTCCGCTAATTTACCTATGTCTTTCCCTAGAATGTGTGTTTCGCTTAGCAGAGCAATGTCCACATGTTCTTTTTTCATCAGTGTGAGCACGCTTTTGCGTTTGAGTTGGTTATTTATTCCCCCGGTGTTCCATATCATTATATTCAAACTAGCCATAGTCTATACATGTTGCATTGTAATTTTTGGTAATGCTTCTAGAGTGCGAGGCAATAATAGATATACATCCCACTAGTGAGGTCCCGTTGAGAGCCGAGCTTAAAAACATACATATATACTGTTGTGAAGGGCCAGATTAAACCGAATATATATATTTATTTATATATATATATTTAATTGTATTTGTATATTCTCTAATATTCCCTGATATCCCTTGTATATTCCTTGTACAATATGCATTGAATATCCATTCTAGCCTACTGAACATCCCATAATAGTCTCCATTCTACTATTGGTCGAGACCTTGGTGCCAGGCTGCCATACCCCTCAGACCCAGTTCAAACGTACCGCTCCACATGTACGAACAAGTCCTAGTTCCGCGTAGGAATCTGGCTACCGCACCACTAATGGGACTATTTGTTCATAGTGCGTATATATACTGCGCTACTAAAGTAGGACTTTCTTTTCAGTCCAGTTTCTTACCCTCCAATAGAGTCACAGACGTAAAGCCTCCCCGCGACGCCACGTGTGGGAGTAAGGCCAAGTTCGCCTACCATCGGTATTGAGACATCGTGTATATTGATATTTGAATAGTCATATTTGGCACTATATCGTCGAGTTGGACGTAGTCTATTAAGCTAATAATAGTCTGTTAATATATAGTGCTTCGTGCGGTGAGAATACTACCGTAGTCAGTACCCCATCGTTTCGGGCAGAGAACTGGCTGCTTACCCAGGGTGGTTGACCCCATGTGAAGCTGCACCCGAGGAGCCCCAGAGCCGACGAGCGAGTGGACCTGTATACCGGATTATTCTACCGACGACAGCCCGCCTTCCCAGGCACGGATTATGCTTTGTATACTTTGATTATTCCATGGATAAAGACCCCCGACACTGCCGTGTGTTGGAACCCCCCCCCCTGGAGAGGACGCAAGGTGAGGAGACGCTCTGCAAGACGAGGTCGCTTCACGTCTCTCCCCCGTGGACCGGAAAGAGCCGGCCCACAAAGAGTCCACCTGCTTTCATCTGTGGTCCAAGGATCACCGGCGCATTGAACGGCACTACAGTGGGTTCACCTGGGATACCCTTGGCCGGACGAGGCAGCCGGATTCTACCCCCCCTCCCCTCCTACTCCTGTCGGCTTACAAGCGACCGGATTAACCCCCTCTAGTGTATCTAGTATATAATCATTAAAGTATCATTGCTGTTATTCCTTAACTATTCCAGGTCGTATATTTACCACCTGCGCCTTCAGAGATTGGACATTCTCTATTGATATACCGACGAATACTCTTTGCCATAAAAGTGCATACTATTTCAATTCATAAATGTAATTAAGTGATTAAGTGCTTGTTCTACACACCATCGCTGTGTAGAAATAAAGACCTGTTTCGACTTCGTACATTTGTGTTGGATCCGTTTCATCTACGTGAGAGTGTTTATGATAATATATTTATGCCGTGTACTGGGTGGCCGAATATTAAGTACAAAGGTAGTGGTAGTAAGTATCATATCTAGTAATACAGTCAGGGAATTGTACCCCTCAGTTACAATTGGTCCTTCGAGCCGGATGGTAATTAGTGTAATATTAATATAGTGTTATTAATATTGAAATGGCCTATGATGAACACTCCACGAAACGATCCTCCTAACCAACGCCCGCCGCGCGAACGACGGCTCCCTCAGTACTTAGAGGCTTACGCTGTCAGTCAACAACCTAGTCTTCTACTAACAGTAAACGCGGTAAAACTAGAAAGTAAAAGTATGTCTAACCCCAACGCCCAGACTACCCCGACCATAGAGGCCCCTACGGGCTCTAATGTAACTGACCAAGTTCACGGTGGGGACCAGTGGGAACCAGACATGACTTCACACCCCGCCAGTACTGAAAAAGTTGTCCCCGATGAGTCCCGGGAGGAATACAACGCTACCGAGAGAGAACTCGGCACGGAAGAAGACGGGGAGAGCACCGTGGAGATAGAACTCCAAGGCTCCGCAAGGAGTACCCAGAGGGAAGGCTCCCCTATACAACCGCCTTCTCCCAGCGAGGCAGAGAGGACCCTACAGCAGGCCTTCCTCATCAGCCTGAACGCCGCTGCTGAACGCGACCGACTGCAGATCCAGCAGCGAAGCGAACACGAGCAGATACGTCTAGAAATAAGACGCATTCAGATGGAAGAGAATGTGGCCCGAGAACGAGCCGGTGCTCAACGGGACGCAGCGCGCGACAGACAGCAGTCGCAACTAATAGAACAGCTGATCAGACGGACAACACCCTCTCCCTCCGCCAGAGGCTCCAGGAACTCGTCTAGACACACCTCCAGGGCGGCATCCCCTAGCCGAGTAAACAACCCTGAACTTGACCAACAGACGAGGTCTATACCCCCCACAGACCACCTCCCCCCACCGGTCCAAGCGAGACCTAGCAACCGGGAAGGAGCAGCATATCCTGTGGAGAGGCTAAACCAGAGACTACAAGCACTGGATGACCTAACTGAAGACGAAGAGGAAGAGGAGGAGAACCACGCCCGAAGACAGCACAGTACTCTACCGGACCAGGAGGCCCGGTACAGCCCAGGCTATACTCCCGCGGAGCTGCGCTACAGACCCCCGACTCTATACCCGGGTGAGCACGACGCACGACCCGCACCGAGGAACAGCACCTGGACAAGCGGGCCATGGTACACTGCCGGTACCAGCCCATACCAAGGAGCGGGAGGAGACTCGCCTAGGAGGCCTCTCCCCCAACGCTCGCCGATGTATCCACAGTCAGCGTCATACATTGGCACGCCTATGGTACCCGACTTCACCCAAGAGAACCGGGCCCAGTATACAGAACTCCGCATGTGTCTGGAGACCATGTTGGTGGATGTATTGGATGAACGCCACAAATACGCCATCCTACTGAAGCACTTAAAGGTACCCCGCGCACATAATATAGCGCTCGCCTACGCGACTTCCACCACCCCATACACAGCAGCGCTTTTAGCATTGGACCAGAGGTATGGGCGCATATGGGATTACGTGATCCAGGAGATCCGACACATCGACCGCTTACCCCCAGCAATAGACAATCGAGCACTGGACGACCTGTCCATCAGAGTGCAGTCCCTGGTAGGGATGTTGGGAGCGCAAAGAGAGAAAGGGAGGCATGAACTTTACGCCAACTCAAATGTGGAAAGGATTCTGGAGAAGCTGCCGCCCGCTCGTCAGGAGCGCTTTAGGCGGCAGAGGGACCACAGAGACCCGAATGGCCCCGAACCGAACCTCCTCGATCTAGCAGACTTCCTGGCAAGAGAAGTCAGCAGCCTACGGCTAGATACATTCGGACGGAGCACCCCTGGCTCCAGAGAAGGAACCAGACGACTAAATGATGGAAGAAGATCGGTGACTGTGATGCACCAATCGGAGTCAGTACCGAGCAGCAGGAGCCACAGTACCCCCTCCAGAACGGAGAAGTGGAAGATAGTGTGCCCCTACTGTGAGAAAGAACACTGGCTAGCGCAATGTGACTCCTTCCCCAAGCTGAACGCGGAGGAAGCAGGTCAATGGATAAAGTCCAACAAGCGCTGTTTTCGCTGTGCGCGCTCACACATGGCAGCCGAATGCCGCTTAAAGAAAAGGTGCACCAAGTGCGATGGAGCCCATCTGGACATACTTCACGACAGTAACAGACGGCGCCCTTCACCTGCACCATCCAGCCGCAAAGCGAGCGTCATGTACATCGATCCCGCCAGCAGCAGTGGAGCCCGAGTACTCCTAAAAGTAGTGCGTGTGACACTAAGCTACCAGAATAAAGTCCTGGACACTTACGCCGTCCTCGATGACGGGTCAGAGAAGACCCTGCTGCTCGCCTCCGCTGCGGCCCAGCTAGGGCTGCGGGGAAGCGAAACCCAAATGACAATTCGGACAATAAGACGAGATTTGAAGACGATAAAGGGCGAGAATGTCTCATTCTCTATCGCAGCAAGCGGCCAGCCTGAGCGACGGTACCAGATTGCAGACGCTTTCACCAGCCAAGAAATAGGACTGTCGCGGTACACATACCCCGTCGCCAAGCTGATGGAGAAATATGCACATCTGCGCAAGTTACCGATCCCGCTCATAGACAATGCTATGCCGACCCTGTTGATAGGCTCCGACCATGCAGACCTCATTGTCCCGATAGACCGGGTTCATACCGGACCCCGAGGCTGTCCTGCAGCAGTCGAGACCCGTTTGGGATGGACTCTCCAAGGCCCGCTCGCCAAATCTCTCAACCGAAGTACAGCCACTAGATGTCTCCACTCCCGAGTCACAGAGGGAGAAACCGCACTCCTGCAACACGTAGAGCGGCTATGGACCTTGGAACAAATGCCCTTTAAGAACGGAAAGAAAGACATTCGCTCTAAAGATGACATTTACGCAATTCACCTCCTCGAGACAGGGACCAAGAGAGTCCCGGTCAACGGCGTGTTGAGATACGCCACGCCACTCCTGCGGCGAGAAGGAATGCCTACTTTCCACGCCAAGACAGACGCCACAGAACGGTACCTGCTGAACACGGAGCGGCGCTTAGCCAAGAACCCCGCCCAAGAGAGTGTATACCGCGCTGAGATTGAGAAGCTCATCACAGCGGGACACGTCACAAAGATGGACATTAAAGAGGCTGACCAGACCACTGAATCGTGGTACGTGCCCCACCACAAGGTCCATCACAACGGTAAAGACCGCATAGTATTTAACTGCAGCTACCAGATCGGATCCCAAAATCTGAATAAAGAGTTACTGCCCGGTCCCACACTCGGCCCCTCCCTACTCGGCATTCTACTCCGCTTCCGCCAGGAAAAGGTGGCCATCAGCGGGGACATTAAAGGAATGTTCCTGCAGGTGAGATTAGTAGAGGCGGACAAGCCCCTGTTACGGTTCCTATGGAGAGAGAAGCCAGGAGATGAGCACCCAGCCATCTACCAATGGGAAGTCCTCCCCTTCGGAACGACGTGCAGCCCCTGCTGTGCGACATTTGCACTACAGAAACATGTAGCAGAGGACCCAGCAGCGGACGAAGAGGTCCGACACAGCGTAAAGAACAGCTTCTACGTAGACAACTGTCTACAAAGCCTTTCAACCCAGGAAGAAGCCGAGGCTCTCCTGATTAAACTCCGCGCCTCATTGATCAAAGGCGGCTTTGATCTCAGGCAGTGGGCCAGCAGCGATCCGCAAGTACTGCGCAGCCTCTCCTCCGAGGACAAGGCAGCCAGCAGCGAGACCTGGATGGCTACAATCCCGGGAGAAGCCCAGGAGATGACCCTGGGATTGGTGTGGCGATTCAAAACAGATTCGCTTCACTACAGACACAAGCCCCTGACTACGGAGCAGGGAAGGCCGGCGGCGGCGCCGACCACCAGACGGAGTGTGTACACAACACTCGCCCGACAATATGACCCGCTAGGATGTATTCTACCGTACACCACCAGGGCAAAAATGATTGTACGAGCATTGTGGGACAAGGACCAGGGCTGGGACGACCCCATTCCCGCACACCTTGCATCCACCTGGAGAGAGTGGGAGATGGAGCTCCACTCACTCCCAGGCGTTAATATGCGCCGAAGCTACTTCCCACCCACGGTGAGGCCAGAGACATGTAAAATGGACTTACACGTCTTCAGTGACGCCTCAGAGGTCGCATACGGATCAGTAGCCTACTTACGGGCCCAAGACCAGGGGGGAGAGATCTACACAGCATTTGTCCTCGCCCGCTCGAGAATAGCCCCACGCAAGCAACAATCTATCCCACGTCTAGAGCTCTGCGCAGCCCTAGCCGGAGCGCACCTAGCCACGCTCATCCAACGTGAGCTCACCATACCGGTGTCTAGAACAATCCTGTGGTCAGATTCCACGACGGTACTCGCCTGGATCAAATCGGACTCATGCAAGTACAAAGTCTTCGTGGGAGTCAGAGTCACCGAGATTCAAGACTTAACCGAAGAGTTAACCGGAGAAACAGAGTGGCGCTACGTTGATACAAAACAGAACCCAGCTGACGTCATCACCCGGGGGATGCCCCTGGATGACCTCACCCGTCGCAATGTCTACAGTGACGGCCCCGCATTCCTAAGACTCCCGGAAGGACAGTGGCCCATGCCTATCCCGAGGGAAGCAAGTCCAGAGGAGGTGGAAATTAAGAAGTCTGTGTTCTGTGGATTGAGCACCGTAGCCTCCACCGACCCTAACATAGACGATTGCACGTCCATAGAGAGTGCACAACAAAGAACATTCCTGCGGTACCACCCGGAGTGCAAGTCCCCCGCTGATATGTCAGCAGCTAACTACGAGGAAGCAGAATTGCTTCTACTGCAGCGAGCCCAGAGAGACTCGTTCCCCGATGAATTGGCCTGTCTACAGGGAGGAAAGCCCGTCCCATCCGACAGCAGGTTAATTCATCTGGCCCCCGAGAGCGACGCTCATACCCTCATCAGAGTGGGTGGTCGCCTACGCAGAGCCCCCAATCTACCGGATGACATTAAATACCCGATCGTATTGAACAGCCGACACAAGGTCACAGAGCTGATTATAAAGAAATACGATGAGGATGTACATCACGCAGGAGCAGAAAGAGTCTTCGCGGAAATCAGACGTCGTTACTGGATCCTACAAGGAAGAGAGGCGGTACGACGCTTCCAGCGAACATGTCTAGACTGCCGCAAGTGGCGCGCGCAGCCCAGCATACCAAGGATGGCTGACCTTCCTCCATGTCGCCTCCGAATCGGTGACAAGCCATTCCACTCAACGGGTATGGACTGCTTTGGCCCGCTGCACATAAAGAAAGGAAGAGGAACCGAGAAGCGGTGGGGTATTGTATTCAAATGCATGACCACCAGAGCGATACACATCGAGCTTCTCCCGACCATGAGCACAGACTCATTCCTTATGGCCTTCCGAAGATTCACATCACGGAAAGGAAGACCGTCTACCCTATTGTCCGATCATGGGACAAACTTCAAAGGCGGCGAAAGAGAGCTGAGAGAGAGCTTCCAAGCTATGGGCCCAGAACTTAAGACCCACCTCGCTCCAGCACAGGTTGATTTCCAATTCAACCCCCCAAACGCACCCCACTTCGGTGGCACTTGGGAACGAGAAGTGCGCTCCATAAAGACAGCCCTGTACGCAGTACTTGGGGCCCAGACTGTGGCGGAAGAAGTCCTAATGACAGTCTTCACGGAGATTGAGGGAGTACTTAACTCGAAGCCCCTCGGATATGTCTCCAGTGATGTGGCGGATATCGACCCAGTTACCCCCAACACACTCCTGATGGGGCGGCTAGATCCTGCATTACCCCAGACAATGTACCGGCCTGAAGAAGCGAACGGCCGAGGAATGTGGAGGTACAGCCAAGTATTAGCCGACAAGTTTTGGAACAGTTTCCTACTGCACTACCTACCGTCTCTACAGACCCGCCAGAAGTGGGTAAAGGAGAGAGACAATTTGACAGAAGGAACAGTCGTCATGATTATTGATCAATCACTGCCCAGAGCTATGTGGCCGGCCGGCCGCGTAAGCAAAGTGATCACCGGTGCCGACGGCAAGGTCCGAGCAGCTGAAGTGCTCGTCCAGGGTCGCACTTACACCCGTCCCGTGGCAAGGCTCATAGAACTGCCTCGACTCCCAGACACAATCGATGATGACCATGACCCTACAACCCTATGACTTTGTGAAGTTGACTGACCCCTACAGCAAACCCTTATGTGTAAATAGACAACGCGATTAATCTGTCTCTGTTTAACTGATTAGGTCTGGGACCTATTCAGGGGGTGGCTGTTGTGAAGGGCCAGATTAAACCGAATATATATATTTATTTATATATATATATTTAATTGTATTTGTATATTCTCTAATATTCCCTGATATCCCTTGTATATTCCTTGTACAATATGCATTGAATATCCATTCTAGCCTACTGAACATCCCATAATAGTCTCCATTCTACTATTGGTCGAGACCTTGGTGCCAGGCTGCCATACCCCTCAGACCCAGTTCAAACGTACCGCTCCACATGTACGAACAAGTCCTAGTTCCGCGTAGGAATCTGGCTACCGCACCACTAATGGGACTATTTGTTCATAGTGCGTATATATACTGCGCTACTAAAGTAGGACTTTCTTTTCAGTCCAGTTTCTTACCCTCCAATAGAGTCACAGACGTAAAGCCTCCCCGCGACGCCACGTGTGGGAGTAAGGCCAAGTTCGCCTACCATCGGTATTGAGACATCGTGTATATTGATATTTGAATAGTCATATTTGGCACTATATCGTCGAGTTGGACGTAGTCTATTAAGCTAATAATAGTCTGTTAATATATAGTGCTTCGTGCGGTGAGAATACTACCGTAGTCAGTACCCCATCGTTTCGGGCAGAGAACTGGCTGCTTACCCAGGGTGGTTGACCCCATGTGAAGCTGCACCCGAGGAGCCCCAGAGCCGACGAGCGAGTGGACCTGTATACCGGATTATTCTACCGACGACAGCCCGCCTTCCCAGGCACGGATTATGCTTTGTATACTTTGATTATTCCATGGATAAAGACCCCCGACACTGCCGTGTGTTGGAACCCCCCCCCCCTGGAGAGGACGCAAGGTGAGGAGACGCTCTGCAAGACGAGGTCGCTTCACGTCTCTCCCCCGTGGACCGGAGAGAGCCGGCCCACAAAGAGTCCACCTGCTTTCATCTGTGGTCCAAGGATCGCCGGCGCATTGAACGGCACTACAGTGGGTTCACCTGGGATACCCTTGGCCGGACGAGGCAGCCGGATTCTACCCCCCCTCCCCTCCTACTCCTGTCGGCTTACAAGCGACCGGATTAACCCCCATCTAGTGTATCTAGTATATAATCATTAAAGTATCATTGCTGTTATTCCTTAACTATTCCAGGTCGTATATTTACCACCTGCGCCTTCAGAGATTGGACATTCTCTATTGATATACCGACGAATACTCTTTGCCATAAAAGTGCATACTATTTCAATTCATAAATGTAATTAAGTGATTAAGTGCTTGTTCTACACACCATCGCTGTGTAGAAATAAAGACCTGTTTCGACTTCGTACATTTGTGTTGGATCCGTTTCATCTACGTGAGAGTGTTTATGATAATATATTTATGCCGTGTACTGGGTGGCCGAATATTAAGTACAAAGGTAGTGGTAGTAAGTATCATATCTAGTAATACAGTCAGGGAATTGTACCCCTCAGTTACATATACAAATAAAAATCCCCTACCCTTCCCTCCCACCGAGAGTCGTACAGGATTGTGTTCCATGAACACAACCTTTGCGTATGACTCTCTCCCTTGCACCACCGGATATCCCAGAATGATCCAATTATCCTTAACATTCCTATGTATACCATAGGATCTAACACTCTAAATTCTACCATAAGTAGAATGTCGACTGTGGCTTGGCCACTTACCCGTAAAAAATAAATAAATAAAAATTTAAATGAGATAAACTAAAAATAAAGACCAAAAATAAGCTTCAATTGTCATGCCTTAATCACTTACATTTTATATGAACTTGTAATTTATAGTAATTTATAGTAACCCATGAATAATATGAAGGTATTGAACTGAAGAGAGAGCCTCAATAAATCAGAGAGAGCGGATGAAAAAAAAAAAAAAAAAAAAAAAGGTAAAGGGAAGAGAACATTAACTTAGATCTTAAAAGAGCATTGCTATGCTTAAACATCTAAAGTATTAATTGGAGAAGTAGTGAAATTATTTCCCATTAATAAAAAACAATTTTTAAATACGTATATGCAGCATTTCCCCCGACCGGGGTGGGCGATGATCGTTGTGTAGAGTGATCTTTCAGCCGGCCGGCTATGATGGCTCTGTGGTTCTGCATCTAGATAGCTGTTGATTATTCCCCCGAGGGGCTTCTGGTAGAATGAATGACCACGTATTGCTGATATTCCAGAATGCTCCATATATCAAAGAATGCTTCGATGTTCTAGATTATTCCAATATGTCATTTTTACATTGTCTGAATGTTCCAGTATGTTCTGGAGTGTTCCAATCTTAAATCCAATATGTCCGCAATAATATACACGTCGGGGAAAGCATTCAAAAACTCTGAGCACGTAGGTCTCTCTGTCCCAAATCCTCGGTTATTAAAGGTTGTACTATATGGTGACCTTGCATAACTGAGATTTAAAAGGCCATTTATACACTATTCTGCTCCTGTTCAGACAGGAATTTGGCTGCATCTTCAGGCGAGTTGAGGAGAACCTTTGCTCCTTGTTTGTCGACGACGCGAAGTATTGCAGGGTATATTAGTAGGGGTCTGTATTTCCCCAGGTATAGTTGAGACATCACCGTCTTGAACTTGGCACGCAGTTCCACTACATCACGACAATAATCTTCAAAGCAGTGTATTGGTACCTCCATGTGTTTCAGATTGCCTTTCATCCTGCGAGTTTCACGCATAATCATTTCTTTTATTCTGACTTGGCGCAGTATAACTAATATCACTCTGGGCTTAGCGTTATTGCCAATGGAGCGGGGACCCAATCTGAAGCACTCATCCACCTCCGGTATTTTAGGAAGGATTCCTGTTCCCAAGATTTTCTGTAATTCTGTGGCAAACTCTTCAGGGTTTTCACATCTCACTGATTCGTCCAGACCGACAATACGAATATTCAGCCTGCGTTTTTGATATTCCATCTCGAATATTTTGGCTTTCTGTTCTTTATTGATTCGCGTGAGCTCCAACGTTATTTGGAACGTTAATAAGGATTTTTTCTACGCCCTCCACCCCAGTTAAGCATCCATCAAGTGAGTCATAGAAGCCACTGTGTTCTGGTGGTCTATAGATTGTGCCTATTAGTACTGATTTTGCCCTTTCAAATAAGATTTCAATCCATACAGTTTCAATCTCGTCATGGTTAAGGTCAGTAAGGTTGCTGAATTTGGTATCTTTGTGTATATACACACAGACACCACCTCCATACTGGTTCCTATCCCTCCTGACGATTGAATAGTCCTTGATTTCTATCTCTGGATCCTGAACAGATGAGTCAAGTTTTGTTTCTGTGAAACATAATATATTAGCCTTACCGTTTAAAAACAAATGTCTGATTTCAGCCAGTTTGGGTTTCAAGCTGTTTATGTTTAAGTGAAATATGTGAAGTCCATTTGAGTTTGTTATTTCATTAATGTCATCAAGTTCAAAGTGATTTTCCACTGTGGTGTGTGGTTGATCTTGTGGCGGGAGGGGGGGATGGGGTCCTGTGTTCATTGATGTTAGGAGGGGGGATGGGAATGATCCTTTGTCCTCTGCTGGTGTGTTTGGTCGGTGTGAAAGCCTGCGACGTGGGGGGGGGGGGCTGGTTGCTGTCCTCAGATGTGTCTGGAGGCCCTCCGTTGTGGGGGAGGGGGGGTGGGTCTGTCCTTTGTCCTGGCCCGGGTAGCCTACCTGGCCTGGCGGGGCTAGCCGAGTCAACCAGCGGGTCCCTGGTGATCTCGTCCCGCGCTGATCTGTGTCCCATATTTACAAGCTCTCTCCCTCTCGCCTCTCGGCTCCTCTGCATGGGCTTCGGTGAGGGGATGTCGCCGCCTGCTGGTCGGTTGGTGCATCTGCTGTCTGTAGTGGAAGCTGCGTTGATGTTGTTGACGCTGTCGTCGGCCGGCGACGGTGTGAGGATGAGCTGTTGCTTCTTCGCCTGTTGGCGTGTTAAAACAGGTCCTGGGTTCTGATGGATGTCTCCAGACAGGAGCAAATACAATAAAAACATTGATTTTCTATCAAAATTGCCTGTCGGGGGTTGTTTCTTTCTTTCGGGATTCGCCGTCAACAGCCTGTGAATAGTTGCCGCTCCAATAGCCGGATGTTTCCTCTCCGAGCCATTCAACAGGTAAAAGTCACAATGGGACTGTAGATTTTCGTTTTTGTTGCTTTCCATGGGAACAGCAAGAGCTGGATATTCTGCGACCGTTCATGTCGAGAGCCGGAAGTGACTCGAAGCTGACGGCAGTGGTGTCATTTCAGTAAAAGGCAAGGTATGGCGAGGATGGAGCGGGGGGGGGGGGGGGTGAAGGGCAAGCATTTTTAGTATAGAAATGTGTCAACAGACTAAAGCAGGGAACCACAATATTTTGCATACGAATTATGCAGAATGTAATATCATAACTGTCTATTACTTTTCTTGCAATTGAGCCAATTTTCCTTAGGTACGGTTTTGAGGTGTGTTCAACAGAATGTAGTATCAAAAACACATTCACAAAAAGTATGGGTTACTGAATGCTGAACTGCACTATTATAATCACTAAGCCAGACCTTACCTGTGTCCCTGTATCACTTGTCTCTGCTGCCCTTTGATTAAAAAACGTCCCTACAGTAAGTCCATTTTCCTATTTTTTTTGGGCATATTTCAGTTAGTCACAGTAAAAGTCACCTAGTAAAAGTGAGATAATTGACAATATCAAAACATGCTAGGGCTGTACCGAATAGTTCGAAGCTTCGTTCATAATGTTGACATTCGAATTCTAAATCAACATAAAAAATTGTAAAAAAAAAAAAAATCTTTTATCCAAAGAGACTTACAAGTTCTGCACGACAAGTCATCAGGAATGGCACAACTCTATCAGCTGAGTGTACATACAGAGTTAAGCAAAAAAAGGCATATAAAATCACACAGCGTATAAAATCATAACAATAAGACAAGTGAGGATGACAACTCATTAAAACATGTACAACTTGATTGACAATGGTTGCCCAGATAGCAAAAAATGAGTGAATCAACGTTGAAATAGGGTTCAGCAGAAATATTGAATCTATGTTGAAGCCTGACATCTAAATTATATAGATCGTTGTCTATGACCCTAACGTTGAATCAACGTTAGGTGTCAACCATAGCTGATACTATATCAATGTTGATTCAACCATCATCTAAATGGTAATATACATGCACATTTTAGTTGATTTTATATTGAATCAATGTTAGACATCAATGTTTATTCACCCATAATCTAAATGGTAATCTACATGCACATTTTAGTTGATTTTATATTGAATCAATGTTAGACATCAATGTTTATTCAACCATAATCTAAATGGTACTCTACTTGTACATTTGTAACTTGTACATCTACTTGTAACTTGTAAAGTTAAGGAATCAATACTGATTAATGTACATTTTACATTAAAATATTGCTGCTGATATGTATACATCATAACATTACATGTTTTTTTCCTGCTGTTAAACACACTATTGTTAAATAAATAATAATAAAATTCTTATATGACCATATTTCCAAAAATGTGTGAACAAAAATGACAACATGGCTTTTAAAATGAATTTTTTTTTTCTAGGGTATGAGAACTTCCAGTGACTAAAACTTTACAAAAAACAAATAACAGACCTTATAACAGGCTTTCATTAACAATATAGCCACTGCCAGAATAGTGACACACATATTGTGTGTGGTGAGCACACGCATTCATGCACAACGAAGACAAGATTGCAATCATTTTAACTATAAATTTATGAGCTCAAAGTATGAGCTCACTACTGACTGAAATGTCCAACAAAAAGCATCAATTGTCAAATAATATTGATCACATTAACTAGACTAGATGTTTGAGGAAATTAGAAAGGGAACAACAACTTAACCCTTGTGTCTGATCAGATTCGTATTTGTTTGATAACTTTGCAGTGATGAGCCAACATGATATGTGGCATAATCTTTTAATTATCTTGTATTTTTTTTTTTACTCTTCATAAATTGTTTATTCAACTTCAGCCCGATCATAACCACCACATATTCTTTTTTTTGTCATATTTAACAACTCTTTTCAGAAAAGTGGGAGTATTTCATTACAAAAATATAAAAAATGGTTATGATCAGGGCTGAAGTTGAATAAAATATTTATGGAAAAGAAAGTGGGAAATTATTTCAACATAATCTTTTTATGGAGTTTTTCAATTTAGTCCCCTAATAAGAGTATAATACTTTCGTTTTCAGACACAAGGGTTAAATATAAACAATGGCATAGGATTTGAATTTAAACACAGTGGAGCTTAGATGATCTACAGTTGTCCACGACTTATCCTCCAAGGCATCTGCTATATAATAATCTTCAGATTTACTTAAGTGTTATTAGTAGGTTACAGCAGTAAGCATTAGTTTGCTCAGTCAATTATGGCCAATTCGTTTTATATTGTTTAATACAGTTAAATAAATAGATAAATGAAAAGCAATTTTTTTTGGATTACCCCCCCCCCCCCCCCCCCCCCTTGTACCGAAAATAATACCGAACCATGTCTTCAAAACCGAGGTACGTACCGAACCGTAGATTTTGTGTACCGTTACACCCCTAATGTTTCTATAACTCTCTCCCATATAACTCTCTCCCATACCCTTAACACCAACCGCTGAAGTGCCCTTGAGCAAGGCACTAAACCCCAAACTGCTCCAGTGGAGTTGCTCAGTGGCCAACAGTGTCAGACTGTGGTTGTACTGGGGCCTAACAAAATGAATAGTTGGTTTCAGGTTGGTTGTCAGTTTGGCCATGGGTAGGTAGGGAATTTTTTTTTTATTTTTTTTTTTATTATTCTTTCCCACGGCGACTATGGATAGGGAATTTCTTTATTTAATTAACATGTTCACAACAACATGGATGCATGTACTCTGCCAGCATGTTTAATATCCATAATACTAAATGTTTGACTAAGATTTCTATGAAACTTTATTAAAAAAAAAAAAAAAAAAAAAACGTTTTTTTTCTTTTTTTTCTTTTTTTTTCTAAAAACTCATAAAATATATTGGGTCGCACCTAAATCGGCAGGGTCGGTCGGCAACCTGAAACCAACTATTAATTTTGTTAGGCCTGGGCAGCTCCCAGGTGTGAATGGAACTCTGTGAATGTGAAGCAGGGCGTAGCTGAAAAAGAGCATCTGTGCTCAGCGAACCTACCCTGGGTAAATAAAGGTTAAAATTAAAAATTAAAAAAATAAACACTGCAAGAACAGGCTGAAGCATAAGTCATTCAAGTAGATGCCGTCCATGGAAGAACAGTGTCCAGGGTAATTCCTTGTACTGTATGAACCAGGGAAACAGTGTGCTGGGGTACCCCAAGTTTGACTCTGGTTCGCTTGACAATTAAGTTTGGGTCACTTCGGTTCCAAGAACAGGCTGAAGCAGCATATTCAAGTAGATGCCGTCCATGGAAGAACAGTGTCCATCAGGGTAATTCCTTGTACTGTATGAACCAGGGAAACAGTGTGTGCTGTGCTGTGCTGGGGTAGCTGTGCTGTGCTGGGGTACCCTAAGTTTGACTCTGGTTCGCTTGACAATTAAGTTTGGGTCACTTCGGTTCCAAGAACAGGCTGAAGCAGCATAAGTCATTCAAGTAGATGCCAGGGTAATTCCTTGTACTGTATGAACCAGGGAAACAGTGTGTGTGTGCTGTGCTGTGCTGGGGTACCCTAAGTTTGACTCTGGTTCGCTTGACTTAAGTTTGGGTCACTTCGGTTCCTTGAGATGCCTCCCTCCCGGTCTGGCGCATAACGAAGCCACTTCTTGACAGTTTCGCTGTAGTCCTGGTCGGTCAGCTTGGGGTCAAACTGTCGAGCAGCAGCTGATAGACACAAAAATAAAAAAAGGGAGGAAGAGAGGTGGGTGAGATGATGTACGATGATAAGAGCACCCGGCCCTCACTTCACACAAGTGCGATTTTTTTTAATCACTCAATTACTCACTCTGTAGGTCTACAGTAACAAGCTACAGTCAGCATCCAGTTAGACTGGACAGGAAAGAGAATTAAGCAATCGCCTAGCCCAGGGGTGGCCAACCAGTCAGAGACTAAGAGCCACAAAAAAATTACTGTGGTACCACAAAGAGCCACACCATATACCAGCGTTTCTCAACCTTTTTTTTCAGTCACGACACCCTTCATGTGTTTATAGGTCTCACCCTCTGGCCTCTGAAGTTGCTAATGTCTTTTTTATTTGGGCCTCACAGGGTTAAAAGTACCCTGTGAGACCCACGGTTGCAAAATTACAAAATCACTTTTAGCCATTTAAAAAAATAATGTTTATTTAAAAAATGTTAAAGGGGAACTATTTTACTATTTCTTTCACTATTTGGGCACTTTTACACAATTCCTGTGAGTCTATGGAACACCTAGGTTTTTTTCAAAAAAAATGCATTGTTTTGTATTTCTAATCAAGTACTAAAAACCGCATTTTTCTACCTCAAGATCTTAAGCCGTTTTGAGGCTGGGCTCCAACCACTGTGTGGCCTGGTGCCAACTGCCACATCAACTGCCACATTATTATGCAGCTGAGAAATCTCTGACATCACAGATATGCACATTTTCAGATGACTCAGTTCAGTGAGGGTGAATATTGTGAGAGGAGAATTGGAAGAATTCGCCAATATGAGAATTAGAGACATATATCCTATTAATATAAGTCCACATAGCTAAGAAACAATGGTAAACACTGAAAAAAGCCATTTATAAGATAGTTCCCCTTTAAGCACATGTATAGTCAATTGGTCCTGTTGTTCAGCCTCACAATGCTATTTGATAGTAAATGTGTTTATATGTCCCACCCTCTGGCCTCTGAAGTTGCTAATTTCTTTTTAATTTGGGCCTCACAGGGTTAACCTCTTAAGCCCGAGATATACAGTAAAAGTGTATATTTTCAGCATTATGTTTGTTTACCAATTATTTTAACTGTTATTAGTGAAATATAAGATTATAGAAATCTCAGGGCATTGAGTCGGAAACCGGCGCATATTGACAGGAGGAAGTGGCACAGCCAAAAGTGAGTGTAGTCTTTTGAAGGAAGAGACTCAGGGCTTTCAAATTTCGAAAAACTACCCTACCCAGCTCACACCAGCCCCTGTCAATCATCTGACTTCTGGATTTACTTTTTAATTTCTCTTATTTTTTGGGATTATCTCCCACAAACCTGAACGTTATTGCCATAAAACAGAACGCAGTTAGTTTCTCTACCTTTCTGTGAACGTCTTGCAAAAAACGGTGTTGCAATATGATGAAGAATGGTGGAGAAATTTACATTATAAAAAAGATGGCAGAATTCAGTACTGTATCTACAAAACCTTCTGTTTAATCATCTTCCCTTTATTCATTTGCTTAGATTTTTCAGGTCTGGTCAATTTTAGCATGGTGTTATTTACAGTCAAAGATCTTTTTTTTTTAAATAGAATTGATATTCTCCTTTGGTTCATTACAATTTACTCAAGCCTAGTAACAGACACACTATTTCTGACACTGATCCATATATGTCCCTACATGTAGATTCAGATACCAAGAACATGCAAATGGACCATTTAAAAAAAAAATTGTAAATGTTTATTCTACGTCCTTATGGAATGAGTGACATAAAAAAAAAAAAAAAAGTAAAAAAAAAAGTAAAAAAAGTAAAAAAAAATTTAAAAAAAATGTTTTTTTTTTTTTTTTTTTTTTTTTTTTTTTTTTATGGATGGAAGAGCCGCACATTGACGGGCAAAGAGCCGCATGCGGCTCGCGAGCCGCGGGTTGGCCACCCCTGGCCTAGCCTGACACCATCTAGGCAATACAATGTGTATCCATGCACCTCTAAAGCTCAATTACATTGTCCATTTCTTATAGGTTGCACTTTCATCACTTTATTCCAACATAACACTTTTTTTTTAAGTTTTTGCAACAGCATAATTATATTCTGAATCACCAGCATCACCAGCATCACCACCTCACTACCTAAACTTAACCTATGAAGTAGTTTGCAGGGGAGGAAGCTCACCAAACATGCAGGCTTGTAGTGTGGTGTGCTTGAATGGCTTCTTGCTTTCTGAACAACGCTTGTCTTTCTTTCCAGCCCAGTTGAACCCACTGGCCAGGGCGTTGGTCATAGCAGTTTTCAACATCAGTCTGATCAGGTTCTCTGAATTGGTGCCTCCTACCAAAGCCAGGCGAGAAATCTAAATCAGAGAGAAGAAAATGAAGGCCCTGCGTTAGAAACAGCATAACGTTTATTTTATGAACACAGAGCAACCAACTTGTTTATACACACACTTTATGCATGCACTGATATTCCAGCCCATGCCAGTCATTAGGTTTAACCACATTAACCCTCCTGTCCATATGTAAACGGTATATTTGAACAATTTCAAAACGTTTCATAAATAGCAAATATACAAGCTCTAACACGTTTTGAACTAGAAAGTGCTAAACACATTTTTCCCCTGAACAAGACCACACTGAAACGATCTACATTTGATAAATGAATGCAGTTCAATAAATTACCATCTTTTGACGGACTGATTGCTCCATCAGTAATGATTCTGCCTCATTGAAGTCTTGTTCACTGGCGATTGGCAGCTGGAAGGGGAGCATAGTGGTTGTGGTGGCCACGCCGTGTCCCCTGGTCCCACCAGATATGTTGCCCTCAGCCAACTCGGTCTTGATGAACTGCACATCTCTCGATAGATCCTTCACCACGACAAGTAATTCAGCCAGCATTGAATTATTCTTCTGGATGGTAAGGTCTTCAGAAGAAGAGTTAAAATCATTAAGTGAGAAATAAAAATAAGCAGCAAATCACACGAGGAATTACACCATGTCCAATAGACTTGCCTTTCATAAGCTGCCCGTCATCGCCGGCCATCTGTCTACGCTGTGAAACACCAGATGGGGTGTTGTAGTTCTCTAAAGAGTGATGGTTTGTCCTTGAATTAGCAGCAACAATTAACTTATAATCAGTGAGGATAGCCTGCTCTGTCTCTCTCAGTAATTTGTTGACTCTACGTCTTTTAGCCCGAGAATAAGATGACATAGTGATGAGGTGCTGTAGTCAATGTAATGGTACATACATTGTGCTATTTACTTGGCTAGAACAGGTCTTTGCTTCAATTGCTGCAACGTGCGGCTTCTTGAAACTGGTACGTGATTCTGGAAAAAGAAAGAAAAAAGGGGGGAGGGTCCTGATTAATGTGCTGCATTGCAATGTGCAGGGTGAAACGCTTGCATAATTCTACATTTTGATCAATATCAAGAGAGTCCATTATTATATTATTGTTATATTGTTCATTAGAAAATACCATGCATATAACCAAACGTCTAACTATATAGTCAATGTAATGGTACATAAATTGTGGTATTTACTTGGCTAGAACAGGTCTTTGCTTCAATTGCTGCAACGTGCGGCTTCTTGAAACTGGTACGTGATTCTGGAAAAAGAAAGAAAAAAGTGGGGAGACATAAATGTCATCATGTGTATGTCATAAATGTCACTATGAATTGAAAATGGGGGACCCTGATGTAAACGAGACAAAAACGTCTTTCTCTGGTCTGCATCCCCTTAACAATTGTGTGTATTGAGCCATACTGTATTGTACCCCTTCTGCAATCTGTTAAATAAAGTTTTCATTCATTCATTCAACATTAGCAGGACCAGTGGCACGCCAAACAGCCTGCAAACTACCTGGCGTTCTATCGCCATGCTCTAAGACAAACTCTAACCTTAACCAACTTCGAAAGAGTGCCTAAGCTTAAAGTGGAGATGAAGCAGTGAGCAATGTGATCCTAGTTTGTTTGTTGTGTACCTTGTGTAAGACAGGGTTCTATAATCAAATGTGAAATCTATCTTATTTGTCTGAAAAATATAATATAATATCCCTGTTTTCAACATGGGCGCCGCCATTTTGTTGCTGACGTCATGGCTGACGTCATGCCGTGGGTTGGGTGTATACACTCTGGTTAGCTGCCTATTGAATGGGTCAGTCAGCAAATAAAATGTTGCCTACAAAACAACGGGACCGCGGTGGTTCTGTTTGTATTGCTCCTGGCTGTTCAAACTAATTTTACCATGTGAGAGAGAGGAAAGTTGGTTAATTTCCACAAACTACCAGTGAAAAAAACAGTGTTGTTGACATGTTGGCTCGGGCTGGCTGCACTCAGGCGGCGCGACCAGCCTGTTGGACAGGGAAGGAGGATCTGCAGAGAACACTTCATTGCCTCGGATTATGTTGTTGGGGTGGGATGTTTGTCCAGAAGACCACTAATCAGCTGAAGCCGGATGCGGTTCCCTCGGTCTTCGACAGACAGACCGGCGTTAGCTCTCGGGAGCGATCGCTAGCTAGTTGGCACCAGCCGGGGCCCGGCGTTAGCTCTCGCTAGCTAGTTAGCGTTAGCAACCGGAGCGTCGCGGAGCATTCAGCCTGCTGGCTACCTAGACCCACTTCAACCAGCGTCGCGGAGCATTCAGCCTGCTGGCTACACAGCTTGTCGGTGTGCTGGAGCCTCTGCAAGCTAACGGTAGCTGGCTCCAGGCTCCAGCACAACGACAAGCTGTGTAGCCAGCAGGCTGAATGCTCCGCGACGCTCCGGTTGCTAACGCTAACTAGCTAGCGAGAGCTAACGCCGGGCCCCGGCTGGTGCCAACTAGCTAGCGATCGCTCCCGAGAGCTAACGCCGGTCTGTCTGTCGAAGACCGAGGGAACCGCGTCCGGCTTCAGCTGATTAGTGGTCTTCTGGACAAACATCCCACCCCAACAACATAATCCGAGGCAATGAAGTGTTCTCTGCAGATCCTCCTTCCCTGTCCAACAGGCTGGTCGCGCCGCCTGAGTGCAGCCAGCCCGAGCCAACATGTCAACAACACTGTTTTTTTCACTGGTAGTTTGTGGAAATTAACCAACTTTCCTCTCTCTCACATGGTAAAATTAGTTTGAACAGCCAGGAGCAATACAAACAGAACCACCGCGGTCCCGTTGTTTTGTAGGCAACATTTTATTTGCTGACTGACCCATTCACTATAGGCAGCTAACCAGAGTGTATACACCCAACCCACGGTATGACGTCAGCAACAAAATGGCCGCGCCCATAATGCTAAATGCTTCAGAAATGTACACAACAAATCGTTTTTTCTTAGAAACTGCTTATTTTTATAACGTGACTTCTTCTGTGGCTTATCTAAATACTAATGTGATGCTATGAATATGTATTTATCGCACTGCTTCATTTCCACTTTAAAGGGGAGATGAAGCATATAGCGATATAAACATAGTCATAGCATCAAATTAGTATTTAGATAAGCCACAGAAAAAAATCACGTTATAAAAATAAGCAATAGACACAATATTTCTGACAATGTGAATACATTCCCTGAGGTCCATAGATGTCCCTAGATACCAATAATATGCAAATGGTCTTTCGATTTTGATTACTATTATTGTGAAATAATAATTAAATGTGAAATATTGCTATGTTATTGTGAGATTACAAAATCTGATGTGATATTACAGAGGATTTTGATTACAGCATTTTATTGTGAAATAATAATTAAATTATGTGAAATCAAAGGATACTGTATGAATGTCACTGTAATATGACACTCATAACAGAATTAGTTATCAATAACCTACCTGTATAAATGTTAAAAGTTGTTGCAAATATGCTTTCCCCTCATAAATATACCACTATACATTAATTTCTTATATTAGTTTTAAAATGACCATTTAACAGTTTAACCTGTTCCACCCCAGGTGAAAATCAGTAAAAATGTATACCTAGGTAAATGGAATATTGCTCCACTTCTACAAGGGCTATTTGCATATTCTTGGTATCTAGGAACATCTATGGACCTCAATGAATGTATTCTCAGTGTCAGAAATATTGTGTCTATTACTAGGCTTGCTTAAATTCTGATGAAACAAAGGAAAATATGAATTATGATTTTTCTTTTCATCTTTGACAGTGAATAAAACCATGATAATAATGACCAAACTTAAAAAACTGTGTACAAAAGATCTAAGGACATTAATAAAGGGAATATGATCAAATTGAAGGTTTTGTATATACAGTACTGAATTCTCCCATCCGGACCAATGCAATTTGAAATATTATTATAGAATATAGAATATATGCTTATACATTACCTTATTATAGCCAATTCGCACATTTATATATATATACATATAGTATCTTTCAAATGGCCGAGTTCAATTTGGATATAGTATCACCAAGCGTGCATAATAACATATACTGATATTTAATGTAATCGACTGTACTTTTTTATTTCTCCCACAGTGTAATCATTTTGTAACTAATTTCAGATCTAATTATTCCTACATGATTACAATAGTGTGGAGAAACTGACTGCGTTTCAATATTTGTCAAAAACGTTACCTTTTGTAGCTTATTATCGCGAATCATAACAATTATTGATATGTTTCATTCAGAACGCCGAACTTTGAACGACCATAGCGGACCACAGGAAGTGTAGTTTGGTGAAATTTCAACACTGGCAGATAGCTAGCGAGGTCCTCTTGAAAATGGCCGCAAAAAGATTCCAATTCTGATCGTTCAACATTTTCATTTCCGCTTCCGGGTCAAAAACGCGAGTTGAAAAAAAAACGTAAAATGATATAAACTCACTTTTAACCTATTGCTAAACTATTGCCAACCTAACGTTTTACATTCTACATGTATTTGTGACATAGTAGTGATAATAATACTTGAAAACGTTTGATTTTAAAAACGTTAATTCAATGTTGCCAGGTATCAACGTTAACTCCCGGAACGATAGCCAGTTAGCCGGGAGCTAACGTTGATACCTGGCTGGTGCTAACTAACTGGCTATCGTTCCGGGAGCTAACGTTGATACCTGGCCTCTTATATTCTTATATGCAACAGGTGGATATCACTAAACACCAAAATCAAGAAACATTATAGCTAACTGCTAACGCTACTAGCTAAATTAGCTTCAGCTAGCAGGCATGCATAACTGTTAATATAATATTCTCTACCATGTAAAAACGAACACGGCACTACTCCACTGGCGTTTGCAATCGAAAGCATACATACAACATACAACATACAACATAATCGACATTATTGCCATGCAGTACTCACCATGCAGAGAGACAATGGAGACATGAGGTAGCTAGCTGCCAGGAAGCTGCCGCACAGGTGCATTCTGGGAGGCGGGGCACAAGTGCAGTGCAGTCTGGGTGATGAGACAATGACGACAGCATACGTTGAGCAGCAGCCATACGTTGATTCAACATTTATTAGATATTGGCATTTCAATCATTAAAATGCAACCACAAAACAATATTGATTCAATGATATGTTTTCAACATTACTCAATTGCTTTAGCGGTTAATGGGTGATTCAACATCAATCGTCGACCTTAACCAAAAATCAAGCATTGTGACCATAAATCAACATTGAATTAACACCTTTTGCTATCTGGGTGGAGATCAAGGTTTTAAACTCTGCAACAGAAGAATCTCAAGCTTTAAAGGACTGTTGGAGCTCATTCCATGAACAAATACCAGTGTTTGCTGCACCTCTCCATCAGCGAGGACCAACCAACCTTCTCATAAAGGACACAGTGTTCTATCATTAGAGATTAATCTGAGGGCAGGGTGTTATACATAGTCCAAGGAGTTAAGGGTTGAGGCCGCAGCATGCCTATAAATTACATCACCATAGTCCAGGACTGATAAGAAAACTGCTTCGACAACTCTCGTCCTACTAATCAAAGGAAAGCCGGTTCCGTTTCTGTATAGGAAACTTGGAGGCAAGGTTGTCCACATGGAATTTAAATGTAAATTTCTCATCGAGCCACACACCAACATATTTATATTCAGTGACTCTCTCAATGCTAGAACCACTTAGGGTAGATATGTGTAAACCATCATATTCAATGTTTCTGGCTCAAGAAAACAGCATCAATTTAGTTTTACTAGCATTACTAGCGCATTTACTAGCTCATTAGCTAATTATGGCACATTTACATTGATGTGGAAACTGAAGATGTTGATTAATGTGCACTGTCCCTGGGTAAAAAATATATAAATAAATAACTTAAGAACCAATTTAAGTTGAATAAGTGCTTCCTGGAGGGTAATAAAGGAAAGTTGTAAGTTCTCAATGACCAATTGTACAGAGTCAGCAATACAATACACTATCATCTGCATACAGATGGGCTTGACAACCATTCAGTGAAGACACAATATCATTAATATAAATAGTGAAGAGGACAGGACCTAGAATTGAACTATGTGGCACACCTTTAGTTATTGATAAAAATTTTGATCGGGCATAACCCCACTTTATACACTGACGTCTCCCTGACAGATAATCTTGGAACCAATCATATGCATTTCTATCCAAACCAATAGTAGCTAATAATTTTTAGAGGAAAAGGTGATCTACTGTATGAAACGCTTTTGAGAGATCAATAAAGAGGTCAGCACAGTGTTTCTTCTTGTCTAAAGCGGATATTATATCATTAGTAACTAAAGAGATGGCTGATAATGTGCTATGATTGGCTCTGAACCTGGATTGGTGTGGGCTTAGTAAATAGTGATTTGAGAGAAAGGACTTAAGTTGATTATTCACTAAAGACTCCAAGACTTTCGCTAAGCAGGGTAACTTGGAGATAGGATGGTAGTTGTTTAGATAATCTCTTACACCACCTTTATGTAACGGGTTCACATGGGCAGATTTCCAGACACTAGGGAATCTTCCTGTTGCGATAGAAAGATAAAAAATATGCGTCAATTGCTCTGTAATTAAAGAAGCAGCCACTTTTAGAAAAAGTCCAAATTATCCTCACCAGTAGAGGTCCTGGGATCTATGGATTGGAGATTGGAGATTGTCTAATACTTCATCATGTAAAAAGAGACTGAAGGAGAATTGACAGGGTGTGATCCACGGAACTCACACAATCAGTGTCTACTGTACAGTATATCAACATTAAGATCAAGTCTGATATATTCTCTTTCATTCTCTCGATATATTATCTTACTAATATAAGCGGGTATTGAATTAGAGGTCTTGTTTTTCTCTTAAGTTGACTGCTTTCCAAAACTGAGGGACTTAATTGTAATTAGGTCTCCTGTCTCTTCCTGGTTGCCATTGACTGGATAAAGACAGCAGAGGTTTTGAGTACTTTATTATCTAAAGATGGTAAGTTAGAGTGTTGTGTTCTGTGCTCTAAGCACTGATGAGGTAATATAGTGAAATAGGAACCGTGCCCGAGACAGAGATAAAGACTGATGTTTTGGCCAAGGAGCGGACTATCGTTTTTAAGCGACTAAAGCAAGCCATATACCCTGTTTACTGAAATCCATTGTGTGTGTGTGTGTGGTTCAGGGTTTTCAGGGGAAAAAGGCATGCCAGGTCCTCGGGGGATGGAGGGGTCGGTGGGGGTCAACGGCACCCTGGGAGAGAGAGGAGACCGGGGCCCCGCTGGGCCAAGAGGTATGTCTGTGTTCTCTCTGTGTGTGTGTGTGTGTGTCTCTCTCTCTCTCTCTCGCTCTCTCTCGCTCTCTCTCGCTCTCTCTCGCTCTCTCTCTCTCTCTCTCTCTCTCTCTCTCTCTCTCTCTCTCTCTCGCTCTCTCGCTCTCTCTTTCTCTCTCTCTCTCTCTCTCTCTCTCTCTCTCTCTATGTATGTCTCTCTTTCTCTCTGTTTCTCTCTCTCATTACCATATCATATCACAATTTGTTATGACTTTGTTTTTCCACAATAGTTATTATAGTTTGTGTGTGTGATATCACTTCATAATGTCACTTACATTAAACCGTTAAACTGTCCATCTGTCTCTACCTCCTCCAGTAGCCAGTCCATCAGGTTAGTCAGACATGGTTTCTTGGTCTGGCTCTGGACTCCAGCACATTGGATTTGAAATGGAACAATAATTATGACATTACTCTTGTTTTTCCCTGTGGCTACGTTCTGTGTTTGATTGATGATCCTTGGCTGTTTTGTGTGTGTGTGTGTGTGTGCGTGTGCGTGTGCGCGCGTACAGGGTGTGGAAACATGTTCCCAACAGATAATCTATCTATGAGGTTAAAAGCCAACATCATTCTCCAGAGTCAGACTAGAGGATAGATACCAATGTCCTCTCTCTCTGCATTCAGTAGAAAGCTATCCGGCTGCAAGCTAGCCTAGTTTAGCACAAATTTATGGAAATGGATACGGACCCGCTAGCCTAGCTGTTGGCCAAAAACACCTTTCCAGGAGTTTTAAGCTAGGGTAGTGGTCCGTATCTGCTTCCATTAATTTGTGCTAAGCTAGGCTAGCTTGCAGCCGGTTATCTTTCTACTGAACGCAATTGGTAACCATCTTCTTCTTGTTGTCTTGACTCTGGCGAAGACGGTAAGCACATTTCCCATAATGTTGGCGTGTTCCTTTAAAGCAACAAATAGCTTTATAGTACAGATTTTTGTTGGGGTGGTGAGGGCCCTTTATTATTCTGCAGGCTCTGGATTTGTACCTCCTGTTGTATAAGTCCTGCAGGGGTGGTAGTGCAATACCCGTAGTATGCTCTTCTGAGCGCACTACTCTCTGTAGAGCCTTCCTGTCCTTGGCAGTGCAGTTGCCAAACCAGGCAGTGATGTTCCCAGTCAGGATGCTCTCCACAGCGCCAGAGTAGAAGGACCGGAGTATCTTCCCTGATACTCTGAATTTCCTGAGTTGTCTTAGGTGGTAGAGGCGCTGCTTCGCCTTTTTTTAACAGTGTCCCCTGCTGTATTCTCTTCAAATCCACCATCAGCACCTTGGTCTTACCACTCGCGTATCACTGCACGATTTCCTCGCATTAACACTTTGGATGCCACACCCGAGGTTTCTCGGGTTTACCCCCCGCGGGTTGAATGCCCACGCCCGAGAATATTCATTTTTTTTTATTTATTTTTTTATTAGCGATCTGAAATCATATTGCATCAAGCGAGCCTACCGTTGGATATCCAGTCACCCCAGGCTCTCAGATGTGAAAAAAGCGCCCCCTATCGTCTCCCAGATGGTAAATCACCCTTTTGGATTGGACTCAATGAAAGTGAATGGGAGAAATGATTTCTGACTCCACATTTTACGTCTCACTCACGCAGCCGGCATCGACTGGCATCACTCCGGAGCTTGAAGAGCAGCGGGATTATGTGTTCTACTGTACACACGGTGGATCAATACAATTATCGATTTTTTCGACTGGTGATCAGGAATTGGAATAATCCATTTGGATACCATCCGACCTCAGGTAAGGAATCTATGTTATCAGTCTTAGGATAATCAGACTCGTTTTCACGGATATAAAAGCGTTTCCCCTATATGTGATATAGCTGTTTTGACTGTAAAAGCCATCAGGAAATAAGAGCAGCGATTATCAGCGCGCGACACGAGCGTGCGTGCGCACACATATACTATCGATCATCTAGCGTTTATTTGAAAACTATTCATAAATAGGCCGACAAATGACAACGTTCTAGAATATTCCAGTAAAAGGCGATTATCATAGAATGGGTTGTTTTTTCCGTGGAAACGAGTGATTTTCAAAATGCTATCAAACGGAAATGAAGCGATAAAAAAACAATCTGCCATGACAATGTTGACTGGAAAATGAGTCTTTGATAAGCGACGGTCAGATTAGACACATAGCCATAATTTAAAACATAGATTAGGCGATATTAAGTTAACATTGGAGTGGATTTGGGCATTCAAGGGGGTAAAAAGGAAAACACGGACTGGCTCTCAAAGTGTTAATAACCGCCGGGTTTCCGACTCAATGCGCTGAGATTTATAAACTCATATTTATTCATTGGTAAACAAACGTACTGCAGAAAATATACACTTTGACTGCTGTTTTGATAGGGTTAGGGTCTTTACTCTTGGCTACATTTGACAGCTTGGTATATTTGGTACTGGACCGCTGTGGCTTAAGGGGTTAAAATGACTGTTTTAACTGTGTATAATAAGAGCAACAGTTCCCACACGGTTCATGAATGTAAACACCCTCGAGTTGAAGCTGAGAGTCTGACCTTTGACTGCAGCGTCGTCATTCCATTTCAAACCCAGTGTGCGGTAGTAGACTAGGGCTGTCCCCGACTAAGGATTTGGATGGTCGACTATGATTGGCCAAAATTTGCCGTTAGTCGACTATTGGTCGACCAAAAAATATATATAATAAAAAAAGTATAATATTTTTAAATTTAATTATTATTATTTATTTTTATTTTTTATCATTCCATTTGGGCTGTGGGGGGTGCTTAATGTCTGAAGGAGTCGACTGAAGGCTTCTTGTCCTCTGCAAAAGCATGCAATTGGTCCACTGATGGATACATCTTGATATTTGTCTAGTCTATAGTGTGTTCATTAGATGGGTGAAATCCTCTTTCAGTGCCTCTGTGCCTGTTTTCGTAGGCAATTAGCCTCTGGTATGCGTGCCATTAGCGTTAGCCACGCTTTTTTATATATATTAGACTAAGAGGTTGGCCAGTCGACTACGGCTCCTTTCGACCGATTAGTCGACTAATCGACTTATAGGGGTCAGCCCTAACAGAGACAAAACAAACTAAAAGACTGCACTGTATATCTCTGGTCCACTGTGATGTCTAAAGAGGAAGTAACGATTCTCCAGTATTGGTCACATGGTTGCTCCATCTCTGTCTCTATACAGTATGTGCCTCAGTCCACGAGAACTCCCGACAGTTTATTGATTTGAATCTCCCCATGTCCACACTGTCAACACGGAGCTCCTCTCCGAGCCAAAGATACATTTCCGAGTTGAGCGGAAGGCTAGTGGCACGTAGTCCCACCGTCAGTATGCACTCCTAAAACTAAACTTGTTAACCCTCTAAAGCTGAGTGTTGCGCTCACGAGACACTAGACACTTATATGTTTTGCAAAACATTAAATATCTTTGGAACCGTGTGATAAAGACTAGCTTTATTGTATCTGAAATTGAAAGTGTATCTCTCCGTCGCCCCCCACAGGCTGACTAGCGGAAGTAAGGCCTAGAATCTTGACATATCTATATTTCTCTCTTTCCTAATGCAGGCTGCATCTAATTTGCATATATATTGATCTGTCAATGAGCTTTTAGTCGGGAGGACCAATGGAAAATGTGTCTCTATACTTCAGCCGTCAGTCAGACACACGCTGGTTTTATAACAAAATGGCAAAAAGACACGACAAGAGGTATAATAATGAGCATTGGAACTTGTTGTGGATGTTGAGGATGATCCAGAAAATATAAATTAAAAGGACTCTGGAACAGTGATGATGACGATCATCGTAAAGGATTAGATGCTATGGTTTGAAGTAGCCTACCGATTTCAATTTCAATTGATTTGACAATATATATTATATTGTGCAGCTTGAATGAAAATCTAATTTCAATGGAGGTTCAAAACACCTAAATATAACCGTTATGTCAAATATTGTATGTTCACACAAAGGCAATGTATGATGGTGACTTGCCACTGCACCAGAAATACAGTTCCCCTGAATCATAAAAGGTATAACGCTTGATACTGACTCAAAGAATAAGCTCAGAATTGGCAAAAATCGAAAAATATATAACACTATATCCAGGCTATCTTGGTCTATGTCGCTTTAGAGGGTTAAAACAGGATGTGTAATTTCTAACTGAACACACAAAGTAGTTAAAGGAACATGCCGACATTATGGGAAATGTTACTGCTTATCGTCTTCTCCAGAGTACAAATGAATGGAAGCAGATACGGACCGCTAGGGAGAGGTGGTTCTGGCCAACAGCTAGGCTAGTTGGTCCCTATCCGCTTTGAAGAAACTTTCAAAAATCGTTGCGACCCATAGCGTTTTTTTCCCCCTTAGTGTGCGATTATAATGTGTTCTGCCAAACATCTTCCCTGCGCCGGTACAGAGCTAAACCTAGTGTGGTGTTATATAGGTCTGGCTGTGTGAGACTACTTAAAACAAGCAGACTTACATTTGTATTACTGTTATTGACACAAACAAGACAGCCTGTGTTACTTTAACACATCTAACAAACGCTCCGACCACTGGAGGTCTGGTGATCTTTACATTCCAATGCAGCGCCTCAGAGACTGCTTGGCAATTGGTCAATTTCACAGCCAATCATACAGTCTTTGGCCAATCCCAGGGACACAAGGGAGTCCCTCGACTCAATACAAATACAGGAACACTTTTTGAGATGGATATTTTAAAACCTGTGGGAGAAGGGAACAGTTCAGAACTGCGGTCAGAGTTTGTTTTGTGGCCGCAGTCTCCCTGGCCAGCTGGCGTTTT
>NC_140169.1:94652149-94670658 GCF_963971535.1 Notolepis coatsorum | reverse complement strand
TGTCAACAATGCTTTGCCTGCCAACGTAGAGCAATCATTTCTTTAGCCGTCAGGCCAGCCAGCCGTACTTGCCGTTGTTGAAGTGTACATTTAAATTTCATCATTCAACAATAAAACAGACAGAGAGAGAGCGTGATATATAGCATTCCATGATTGCTCCGACAGACACGCAGAGACACAGTTCCAGAATCTAAAAACTTCTGGACGTTCACAAATCATATATGCAAAAATGTGCCAGAAACTCCCTGAGGGCAAAGCGTGCAATTCGGGGGATCATCTGGCTTTCATCAGAAATAATGTGTGGGCTGTGCAATATGTTGTTGTAACAAAATCATAATGTGTCATCTGATGATTTGGGTTTCTTGAAGAAATGTATATATTGGATCAGACTTTGGCCCAATTAGGACCAGTGACTGGCGCCTCTAGTGACCTTGACCTGTTATGAGCAGGTTTTGCCCATTAGAACCATAGCATTGGGATTGGAGTAAAGAACCCGAATCAAGGAAATAAAATGTTCCCTAAAACCCATGTGTCTTAGGACCTCCCACAAAGCAAAGCAGGCTATTCTCTGTCCTCGCTCCACAATGGAGGAACAAACTTCCCATCACAGTCGGGACAACTGGAACTATATCTGAAATTAAAGTAATATATATATAAAAAAAATAACCTTCTTACTAACCTTTTTACTATTTACCACTATCTACTATGTTACTATTCTTATACTACTACCTATCATGCTACTATGTCCACACTACTATCTACTATGCTACTATGTCTATACTACTAGGCACTCAGAGTGTAACACTCAAGTTTGACGAACAATGTTACTGACCCTTAGCTGCCAGAGTTGTACCCCTCCTGCTGACTTGTTGTACACAATTTGTAAGTCACTTTGGATAAAAGTGTCAGCTAAATGACTAAATGTTTTCTAATCTAATGACAGACCAGCAGCTGGAGTAGCAGTATTTTGGGAGGCCCCGATGATATGCAGTAACCAACTAATGTTATCAGAAGCCAGGCAGGTTTTTATAAATCCTGTTTGCAAAACTTTTTAATTTTTTTATTAGATTAATGATTTGTTTTGTATGCAGCATGTGGAGCTTTGATACCAGGACTATCATCATAATATATTATAACAGATATGCTTTACATGACGCCTGAGACGGTGACAAAGTACCCTGTGTACAACTTTACATGACGCCTGAGACGGTGACAAAGTACCCTGTGTACAACTTTACATGACGCCTGAGACGGTGACAAAGTACCCTGTGTACAACTTTACATGACGCCTGAGACGGTGACGTATTATAACCCGACGTTTGGACAATCCATTATTTGGAAAGTAGTTATTCTACAGTTTGGTGTAGTGTATAAAACTTGTATGGTCCGTGTTTTGTGACCGCATTGCTGTCCATGGTGCTGAAGGTCGCATTTATACTAGTGTATACAGCCTCTATACAGTGCCACCACGTGATACAACACAGCAAGATACAACGCAGTTTTTTTACCCGCCGGGGGGGGGGGGTTGCGTGGTCGGCACAGCACCCCCTACTCAGAACATCTTCCCGCGGGAATGAAGACGAGGGACGAGCAGGTATGAAGATGAGGGACGAGCAGTCCAAGGGATCTTTATCTTTTTTTGAGCAGTAATGCAATTATTGCAGTGTTTACTTTACATTCCTAGAGAAGGAGCCCTTAACACATTGGCGACCACGGTTTGCAGTGTAATATGGTTCTGGACGACCAGGGTTTGTCAACAAACCGATGTACTTTCTAACAGCTATATATATACTTTATAGTATTGCTATCTGTCCATTCTCATTGTCACTTGAGTGCATAAACCGTGCCTTCATAATGGCTTAAAGAAAATTAAAATCCATCGGTTGGTTGTCATTTTATAGCGTCGTGAATATAAGCTTTATCGCAGTTTTCGTCTCGTCTTTTTTCTGGGAAGCTAGATATGAGGCTAAAGGCTAGTCACGTTATATCAAACGCCATTTCTGTTGTATATATACGAATGAAATAAAACAAACTGCTTAGCATCCGGACTATTACAGAGCATCTATGGATGAAATGGGGGCGGCGGGGGACGCCGATCAGTATTATTGATTAGCAATACAGTGTGCGTTCAAGTAGCCATATTCACTGATCGATCGCTTGCGTGTTACAACAATGTCCAATCCGGCTGTAATTTGGGTGAATAGTATCCTACCGTCAGCCCATGTGATCGGAGGCAGCATTTCGTCATTATTCATCGGCATCTGGTAGATCGATATGTCCATTGGCTGATCATAAATCCCATTATTCCAGGCTGAAATCTGCGTTCCGTAACGTGATCAAAGATGGAGGATGTTCGGCTGGGATCCAGGCTCATATGAAACGCCCCAGACAGTAAAACAAATTATTTTCCCATTCGACCTCAATGATACTGCAGTGGAGCGATGGCGCCCCTAAGAGGATCTGGCCGGTATTGCATGTCGCCGATTTAAATCTGTCGGGTAAATCTGCAGAGTCGATCCGGGATCTTGATCCGTTTATTAATATGGAATAAAACAATAACAACTTATCAACGGGTGAAATCGAAACACGAGTTAACTCGTGGCTGGTCCTTAAAGTGTTAAGAAGGCGGCTACGTGGCGCAGTGGGCAAGGCGCTCGCAACGAATGCTGGAGACTGGGCTCGAACAGGATGCCTCCTGTTCGAGCCCCGCTCTCCACATTGCTTTCAGTTTAGCTGGTCGTCCACAGTAATACACATTGGCCGTATTACGGGGAGGGAAACTGAAGGGTGGGGATCGGACGTTGTGGACAGCGACTCCTACAGGTCGGTTGGTGCGCCTGCGCAGTAGAATCAAGAAGCGACATGGGCGACATGGCCCCTCCAAAGCCCAGACCCCCGACGCTGAAAGATCGAGCCGCGCAGGTGAAAAGATGCAACGGCTGTTACCTCGAGTATCGGAGGGGACTCGTGCTATGTATGACTTAGTCCACATTGCAGCCGGCTTGTGGGAGGCAAGAAACAACGTTCGAAGACAGGGGAGGGTTGAATTGGACGATATGAAAATTCGGATGGGAGAAAAATAGAAAATGGGAGAAAAAGTGGATCAAAAAAAAAAAGTGTTAAGAATAGCAATAATAATTACTTTTGGACATGATTCATTTTGTCCTAATCGAGGCCAGAATGCAAGGAGGAATTCAGGAGGAATTCCATGGAAACCGGAGGATTTTCCAGTATTCATACTCTGTAATGCCTCTTTTAATTGGGTCAGGCTAATTGGAGCTTCAGGTGATGCTTTGGTGAAGGAATCCAAATGAGGCGACAACCGGAGGTTTGCAGGGAAAGACGCTATACTTTTCAGTATTGCATGAAATTTCAGAGCCGGATAGTTTGGAATATAAATCACTGAAAGTAGAATTGACTACATGGCGGTCAGAGCTGAACACCACTTGGCCGAAAACATCAGCTGCCTGCATCAATAACCAATGAGATGTGTTCGGCCTGCCAAGTGGTGTTCCGGGGGGCGCATCGAAAACTAAGACCACCATCGCGTTCCTCATAAAAAAATACACAAATGTGCAAAACCACCTGCTCGTCAGAGCTCGCTCTATTTCAGCTGGGCATGTTCACTCACTCACTCACTCACTCACTCACTCACTCACTCACTCACTCACTCACTCACTCACTCAGAAGTTGCCTACTGCTGCTTTAATGCATTTGGAAATGTCCTCCAGTGACACTCAAGTTCAAGTTCAAGTTCTTTAATAGTTGTCATACAGAAGTACAGAATACTTTCATACAAAATGCTTCTTACTGTTACGCTCCAGAGACTGTGCTAGACAAGATAGTATCAAATAACATAATATAGCATGAATTTAGAAGAAGAAAAATGAGGTCACAGTGTTCGGTATAGACATATGTACAATGTTCTGAGTTACCATATAATATACAATACACAATACTATGCAGTGTACTAATGTACAGTACTATCTAGTGCAAAGCAGAAATGGGATGAGGTACAATTTTAGGTACAATTTACAGTAAGGTGTACGAGTTGTAGTGCAATCCTTCATCCATAAATATAAAGTGTGGGGAGTGGGTGCTACAGTGTGTTTGTTTAAAGTGGGTGTGTGCTATAAAGTGTGTGGAGTGGGTGCTACAGTGTGTTTGTTTAAAGTGAGTGTGTGCGTGTGGATGTGTGTGCTATGTGCGTTTGGTGGTTGTTGTTGTGTAGTGTTCATTCATTGTTCGTTTAGCAGCCTGATGGCCTGGGGATAGAAGCTTCTTCTGAGTCTTTCTGTGCTCGCCTTGAGACTCCGGTATCGCTTGCCTGACCGCAGCAGTTCAAAGAGGCAGTTGTTCGGGTGACTGGAGTCTTTAATGATTCTCTTAGCCTTGCCCTTGCAACGCTTGTTGTAAATGTTCTGGAGGGTGGGGAGCCCCCCTCCAATTGTGCGTTCGGCTGAACGTGTCACTCTTTGTAGTCTGCTTCGGTCTTGTGCAGTGCTATTCCCAAACCAGGAGGTGATGTTGCCGGTCAAGATGCTCTCTATTGTACATGAGTAGAAGTTCTTAAGGATCTTCTGGCTGACTTGGAACTTCCTTAGGCGCCTGAGGAAGTAGAGGCGTTGTCGTGCCTTCTTCACAACACTGTCAATGTGTGTGGTCCATGTCAAGTCCTCGGATATGTAGGCTCCGAGGTACTTAAAGCTGTTGACTCTCTCAACCGGTGCCCCGTCGATGCTGAGGGGGCTGTAGTCCTTGACCCCCGACCTCCTGAAGTCCACAATCATCTCCTTTGTTTTGCTGACGTTCAGGGAGAGGCTGTTTTCCTGGCACCATCCCGCCAGGACCTTGACCTCTTCCAGGTAGGCCCTCTCGTCGTTGGCAGAGATCAGGCCCACCACCACTGTGTCGTCAGCAAATTTGATGATTGTATTGCTACTCCGCTGAGCCACACAGTCGTGTGTGTACAGGGAGTAGAGGAGGGGACTCAGAACACAGCCCTGGGGGGCCCCTATGTTGAGGGTGATGGATGAGGAGGTGCAGTTGCCTGCTCTCACCACCTGGGGTCTGCCAGTCAGGAAGTCCAAGACCCACTGGCAGAGGTCATAGCCCAAGCCCAGGTCCCTGAGCTTGGCTATGAGTATGGAGGGGACTATGGTATTGAATGCCGAGCTGTAGTCGATGAATAGCATTCTCACATAGTTCCCCTGCCTCTTGTCCAGGTGTGACACTGAATCATTGTGTTGTTACAGTTTTTTTCTCCTACATAATTTCTTTGAGTTGACAATGACATCACTGGAGGACCTACTTAAACTCATTAAAATGGTAAATGGTGCATTTATATAGCACTTTTATCCGAAGCGCTTTACAATATTTGTTCCTCACATTCACCCATTCATTCACACATTCTCACACCGACGGCGGAGGCAACCATGCAAGGTGCCAACCTGCTCATCGGGAGCAATTAGGGGTTAAGTGTCTCGCTCAAGGACACTTCAACATCTCAGGAGGAGCAGGAATCGAACCGGGAACCTTCCGATTACAGTACCAGACGACTGCTCTACCTCCTGAGCCACTGTCACCCCGAATCTCAATAACGTAAGGTTATCCTATAACCCTAGTTATATGAATACTGGCTGAGCGTCTCGCTCTGCCTACTGAGATATATCATTATCTCCAGCACCTAGTGTGCTCTGGGAAACAAAACAAATGCACCCACTTGCACGTGACCACGCCACTCCCATGTGTGCCTCTATATTACGCCGGAAGTGGTCACGCCTCACCCTTCCAAGTTCGAATTCCATACGCGGAAAACATCCAAGGGACCTCAGGGCGCTGAAGAGCGAGACCTTACGTTATATAATCATACTGGCAATCGCGTCTCGCTCTGCCTACTGAGATAAAGGGCAGAGCAAATGCGTGGCCACGTCAAATGCACCCCCTGAGGGCCCGTAAGCCCCAGCCAAGGAGGAGGGGAGTCCCGTCCACCCGCCTGTCCTAATGAAGGGGGGGAGGCAGTCAACTCCACCAAAGTGCGAAAAAGGGGAACCAGGCACCCCCGAACGCAAGCGGGACCACGTTTGACACAGCACCCCGCGGTCCACACCCACACAGGAGAGGTCCCGGACCTCAGGACCGCCTGGGAGACAGAACCCCCAGTCATGTCCATGAGGTAAAACCTAACGAAAGGACTCAGGGAGGACCAGGAGGCCGCAGCACAGATGTCCTCCACCGAGGCCCCCCCCCCCAACAGGGCAGCAGAGGCCGCCACACCACGGGTGGAGTGCGCCCTGGCGCCCCCGGGGGGAACCCGTCCAGCCAACATGTAGCAAAGAGCAATGCCTTCGCACAACCAATGTGACAGGCGCTGCTTGGACAGCGCCTCACCCGCGCGAGGGCCACCGTAACAAACAAACAGTTGATCGGAAGCCCTGAGATCCTGCGTGCGACTAAGGTAAACCCTCAGTGCACGGACAGGACACGACAGGCGAAGGCTCGACTCCAACCCACTAGTGTGAGGAGGAGGATGAAACGCCTGAATCACAATATCCCTGGATATTCTTTGGCACGAAGACCGGATTAGGCCTCAGAGTTGCACCGCTATCGGCCCGAATAGACAGGCACTCACACCGAGAGAGCACACAGCTCACCCACGCGCTCAGCGGAGGTGATGGCCAAAAGGAACGCGGTCTTAAAGACAGCCGATCCAATGGCGCCTGCTCAAAAGGCTCAAACGGGGCCTCCGACAACCGGCCCAGGACCAGTTGGAGGTCCCAACTCGGAGACGGAGAACGTTCCACAGGCTTGAGACGCCGAGCACCAAGCAGGAAACGTTTCATGAGAGGGTGGCTGAACAGCGTACCGCCCTCAAAGCCCATGTGACAAGAGGATATAGCCGCAGTGATCACCCTCACTGTCGAGGCCGACAGCCTATTCAAGATAGACTGGAGGAAGGAAAGAACCGAGTCCACTGGGTCCAGGCCCCCAACCTCACACCACTCCTGAAACATACGCCACTTCCCAGCGTAAACCGCAGTAGTGGACGGAGCGCGCGCGTTCCGGATGGTGTTAACCACAGTAGGGTTAAGACACATCCCCTCCAGATTCACCCTTTCAGCAGCCAAACCATCAATGGCTGCCCCAGAACAGGACGCAGAAACAGCATCCTGTGTGCCTGAGAGAGGGCCTGTGGTGACCACGGAACAGGCCACGGCGGGGCCCTAAGAGCTGAATCAGGACCGGGAACCACACAACCGTGCCCCGGTCCGGTGCGATCAGGATCAAAGTCCTGCGCTCCCGACGTACCCGCTCCAACAGCTGAGCTACCAGGTGTATGGGGGGAACGCGTACAGAATCCCGGGCGTCTATGGATACATCGAGAAGGCATCCACCCCCAGAGAGGGGTTGTCCTTCCGACTGACCAAGAACCACGAGGGGCACTGGTGGGACCGTCTGCTTGTAAACAGATCCACCGTGGCCTCCCCGAATCGGTCCCAGACCTGTCTGACTATGTCTGGACGTAGTCCCCACTCGTCGAGGTGAGGACCGCCCCGCGAGATATCACATCTGCACCCACATTCTCCCTGCCGGAGATGTGGAGAGCCCTCAGGCTGCTCAGATTGAGAGACGCCCATAGCCAGAGCTCGACCGCCGCCCGGTGCAGACGGGGGGAGCGTACTCCTCCCTGTCTGTTGATATACGACGCTGACATCGTGTTGCCCGTCCTGATCAAAACATGCTTGCCCACCACAAGGTGGCCGAGCCGTGTGAGGACCAGAAAGACTGCCTTCAATTCCAACACATTAAAATGTAGTGCAGACCGGGCAGCATGCTCCTGCCAGCTGCCCCCTACTGTGTTGGCCCGACGCGTCCCCCCCCATTCCGCGAGGGAGGCGTCGGTGAAGACCATGACGTGTGACAGCCTGCTGCCCATGGGGACCCCGCTGGTGAGGGCCCCAGGCCCCCCCCAGAGGGCGAGGTCCCCCAGTACTGACATGGGAACCTTCAGCAGCTTCCACTTGCCTCTCACACAGGGTCTATTTCCACACCGAAAAACCTACCCCTGTATCCTCCTCATGAAGAGGAGGCCAAGAGGGACCACAGCTTGAGCAGATGCCATAATACCGTGCAGGCGTATCACGGTCAGCGCCGTAACCGTCCTGCCAGGACGGAACCTCCCAAGCGCGCCAAGAATATCTTCTCGCCGCTGCTCTGAGAGGGATGCCCATATAGACCTTGAGCTTAGAAATAAGCCCAAGTACTCCACCCGTTGACTGGGAAGAGGAGTACTCTACTTCCAGTCTACAGCAAAACCCAGGCTGGTGAGGAATTCCACCACCTGCCTGGTATGAGACCTGGCGATCTTCTCTGACCGGCCGAGGACCAGAACGTTGTCCAGGGTAGAATAAAATTCGTATCCCCTGACGACGCAGAGGCCCCAGCGCGGTCTCCACGCACTTGGTGAATATGCGAGGAGCCAGAGAGTAGCCAAACGGCAGCCTCTGGTACTCGTACGCTAAGCCCTTAAAAAGGAAGTGTAGGTATGTCCTAGGAGGGAAGATCGGGATGCGAATACGCATCCTTCAGTTCTATCGAGGTGAACCAGTCCCCCACCTGACAGCGCTTAACAGGTGGGTGACGGTCAACATTCTGAACCTTCCATGGGACAGGTCCAGTATGGGTCTGACCCCCCCCCCCCCGATTTCTCGGGCACCAGAGAATATCAGGAGGAAACTGCGTGGTCCCACTCCCATGGGACCACGACGACGGCCTGTTGCGCCGCCAGAGAACGAATCTCCTCGGCCAGGGCTGTCACTGCCGTGGACTCTGATAATAGAGTCTGTACCAAACCCAAAAAGGTTGCAGTGTGGGGGGAACCCACACTGCGACCTCCTGGGCCTAGAGTTCCCCCTCTGACAAAATGTTTTAGATACAGGGAACCCTGCTCCGTCGACAGATACAACACCAGGCTCACCAAACACAGACGCAGGACAGCACAGCATTTTTTTTTTTTTTTTTTTTTTTTTTTTTAGCTTTTTTCTCTGCCCTTTTTTGAGGGCACTCCATCCACCCCCCCCCCCCCCCCCCCCCCTCTTCGGGGGACAACTTTATTATTTATTATACGTTTTAATTATTTACAGTACAAAATTAAATAAAAAGTGTAGTAAAATAAGAAAAATATTAAAAAATATATATTTCATTGCCCTCTCGGAGGGGGGGAACTCAGACTAGATATTGACAAACAAATTACAACTAAGGACAATGAAGGACAACAATGAATACACATGACAAGGGAAAGGGGGGGGCAGAGAGGGGAGTAAGTAAAGTAGAGGGGCATTGAGAGAAGGGTGGGTTATGGAGTGGATGGCTCACAGGTCAATCTCCTATGATTAGGAGCCTAGATTATCCACAAGCAATTTCCAGATGTTATTAAATTGTGAGACTTCGATGTGATCCACGGTTGAGATTGTTTCCTGTGATATGTAATTTGAGAGAAGGCCCAACCATTGGCCAGTATTCACCTTTTTTCTTGTCTTCCAGTTTAAGAGGATAGTTTTCTTGGCAACAGCTAGAGAAACTAGTAGGGGTTTGGTGTTCTGGACTAATAAATTGATAGCAGTAGTATCCCCAAGTAGGCAGAGGGAGGGGGAGAGAGGAATGCTGCAGCTCATGACCCGGGATAGTGTATTGATGACGGAATTCCAGAAGTCTAGAACAGGTGGGCAGAGCCAGGTGGCATGGAAATAGTTGTCTGGGGTGTTGAGGGTGCAATGGGAGCATACATCTAAATCAAATCAAATCGAATCAAATTTATTTATAAGGCCCGACAACACACATTAATGTCCCCATGGGCCGTACAGGTCATCTTTAAACAAGTCAAGAAGAAAACATAACAATAAGTCAAGAACAGAACAAGAACACCATAAGGTCCAACAAATTTAAGATAAATGCAAATAAATGAAAGAATGCAAGCACTCCCAGACATACCCCACGCGAAGGTAAGGAAAAACTCACTAAAACCTAACAATAGGGAAAAATGCTCCACAGGCAGTGTGGAGGAGAGAAACCTTAGAAGGGCCATTCAAGGGGGGATCTCCCTTCTTAGATGTCGGTGATAGTAGTGTTGCAGACTAACAGTTGGTCAGCATGCACTCAAGTGTGTAGTGAAACACAGATGAGTGCATGCAATAGCAACTGAACATTTTGAAAGATTAAAGATAGAGCTAATAGCGATAGCAACTGAACATTTTGAAAGATTGAAGATAGAGCTGATAGCGGATCTATTTGAGGCACAGGGGCGGCGCAAAGAGGGTCACGTCCTCCCCGTCTTAGTCACGGGACATTCAACACTCCGGTCATTGCTCAGGGACAGCCAGAGACAGGGAGATAGGGGGCGGTGCAGAGAGGGTCGCGAACTCCCCGACATCATCGCGGGACGTCCGGCACTCCGGTCACCACTACGAGACCTCCGGAGACAGGGGGGCACGCAGAGGGGGTCGCAACCTCCCGGCCTTCATCACGGGACGTCCGACACTCCGGTCAGCACTCCAGGACAGCAACTCACAGGGAGACGGGACAGGCGTTAAGACAGCTCATGTGATTGTAGTGGGCGGACATAGCAATAGATACAAGTGGGGGGGCGGAGCTAGGCGATCATGGAGTAGACGTGTTTCACGTGAGCTCCCTTCTACCGTGCAGAATATACGTTTCTCCCCATTAGTCTTTATTTTATTTGTATTTGTTTTTTGTCTGCTTGTTAAGTCGTCGAGTTTCAACTACTGTCGTCGACTTTTTTCGACTTTCTGCGATGTCGGTGGTGGAAACCAGATCCATGAGCGCTCCAGCCAGCAAACTGCCACCGGGCCTGGCCACGCCATCGCCCGGTATCGGTGAGATAAGCGAAGCTGTGCTCTCGGTCATGACCAAGCTCCATGCAGACTTTGACACACGCTTCGCTGAAACACAAAGAAAAGTGCTGGCGGATTTTTGTGATAACCTTCATCGAGAGATATCAGAGGAAATAAGGTTGGCGGTCGTCCCGGTGAAAGACAAGATGGAGTCGCTGCACGTTATATCCTCGGCTAATGCTAACGAGCTAGCCACGCTAACGACAGAGGTCTCATTACAAGGCGAGAAGATGGCGGATCTGGAGTCCTCCCTGCTGGCTAGGCAGGCTGAAGTTGCCAAACTACAGTCGGTAATTGTGGAAATACAGTCCCGGGAGAGACGCTACAACATCAGGATTGTTGGAGTACCGGAGGGCAACGAGGGAGGCCGTCTCTCTGAGACCATGCCGGAATTGCTGCAAGAAATACTGGGGAAAGATGTCCTCCCCACCCCTCCCGTTTGTGAGTCGGCCTACAGAGCGGGCAGGACCACTCCTGGAGTGAACAAGGAGCCGAGGCCCATCATTGTCAAGCTGAACAGGCTTCAGCAGAGGGAACTCATCATGCGGTCGGCCCCGTGCCAGAAGGGGTAATCTAAGGCTTGACGATCACAAAGTGGCCATTTTCGAAGATTTTACGCTGGAGGTTCAAGCACAGAGAGGCGAATACAAAGTGGTCATGTCTAGGGATGGGTACCAAATTCGGTACTTTTGAGGCACCGAACCGAAACACGTCGGTACTACCGAGTATCGAATCAAGTGAGAAACCGAGGAAAAAAATTAAAAAAAAATCTTTTTATTATTATTTTTTTTATTTTTTTTTACTTTTTTATTTTCATGTCAACGTTCACACGCACAATAATATGCTTACCTAGGATTTGGCTTGATTCAACAACAAAGCAGTCGGAGCAATGACAAGCCGAAAACTGTCGAAATTGTAGTTATTTGAAGTTTGGATTTTTTTTAAGACTGAGGTAGGTACATTTAATTTCTTGAGACTAAAGTACAGGAAAAAAAAGGTACCGTTGGGTACCGGTATCGATTCACAGGTACCGGTACCGGTATCGGTTCAAATGTGAAGGGTACCCATCCCTAGTCATGTCCAGTCTATGGAAACTAGGCCTGAGGCCCACGCTATTCGCTCCCGCGAAATTATCTGAGTGCTGAGTGCTGAGTAAGGACGATGGTCGCCGTTCATTTTGGTAGTTGGCTAAAGCGAAGGAATATCTCGAGGGGATACCCGAGACTGTAGCTTGATATCTATGTCGGGTGAGTGACTTGGCGATGTGGGCCTGAATACATTGATAGGGCCGACTATTCACAAATACTTGCTGTCATGCCCAGACATGCTAACTGTCCACTGCCCATCCAACTAGCGGGGCTTCCCAATGACTTCTGTTACTTGCTAATGCTGTCCTCATGGTCGTACTTGTGTATCGCCTCTATGAAAGCTAGCGAGCTAGCTGAACAATGTACATAACAGACTCTAACGTGCTATCCGGATTCATCACTAGCTTACGCGCTAGCCTCGGGCTAGCTAGCGGGCTGCGTCTATCGTCTGCGCCGAGGCATTCGAGACCCGTTAATATTTACGTATTTTGGTTGTTGTTGCTGTTTAAGTGTCATCCGTTCGCACAATTCAACAGTGATCGGGTCCTTAACTAACTTCTTGTATGCTTTTATTTTTATATCCAGACTGTTTTGAGCTTTGGGCTCCGGTAGGAGAAGATCGGTTGAATATATATATATACAATATATGATAACAGGTTGTGTCAGGTATTGCTTATTACCATCCCCGGGTTAATGAAGGTGTTTAATTCTATTCTTACATAGGTTATGTCATTCCAGCCGTTGTGCCTGATCAGAGGGGCTGTTACAGGTGTGCACTTTGACCATAACCCCCTTTTTCCCTTTCTTATTATTGTCGTTGTTTAAATGACATCTGTTTGCGCAATTTACCTGTGATCCGATCCTGCCTTAGACTATCTGCTGGTATGCTTTAATTAAATTTTGTTTTGAATTTTCCTTTATCCATTTGTGCTATAACATTGCGACGTTGATGCGCAGACTCGGAAGTAGATGGTTGCAGGGTTGATGTTGAGTTATTATATAATAATGGCTATTTTTTCCATTATAGTTATCTCATGTTAGGGCCAAGGCTCACGGTGGTTTTCGACCGATATCTTTATTGAATTTAATTTTTATTATTATTTGTGTTTATTGGACTAGTGGGGGTTTAATCAGGGGTTTATCTAGAGGGGGGTCGGAGTGGAGAGCATCTTATTGGATCCATGACTCCAGTGGGAAATGATAGGAAGATGACCATCCTTAGTGGATGGGGCATAGGGAGGGGATTGGAGAGTGGGTATAGGAGGGTTTATAATAGGACAGGTGGGTTAGGGTTTAGAGTAGAAGGAGGGGGGGTTGTAACTGGGGTGGCATTTTTATGTGTTTTCAACGACACTTTTAAAGAGTTTTACTCAGTTACAGTATATAGCTCAGAGGTTAATCTCGACGACTCTAAATTTGAATCGTTCATTGGCGGGCTTGAGATACCCGACATTTCTGAGGAAGAGGCTAAGGAACTGGGGAAACCGATCACTCTTATGGAACTAAGGGAGACGATTGCTGAAATGCAGAGGGGTAAGGCACCAGGCTGGGATGGTATTCCACCCGAGGTGTATTTAGCTTTCTGGGACCAACTGGGCCCATTGATGCTCGATATGATCAATTACGCTATCGAACAAGGGGAGTTCTCAAGAGATGTCAACATGGCGCTGATTTCTTTACTTCTCAAGAAGGACAAAGATCCCAATGATTGTGGTAGCTATAGGCCCTTGAGTCTTCTCGGGGCCGATTTAAAAGTGTTTGCCAAGGTGCTGGCCCGCCGCCTGCAGAGATTTATGACGGTATTGGTACACTGCGATCAAACTGGTTTTATCCCGGGGCGCCTGGCTGAAGATAATCTTAGGAGGCTGTTGCATGTAGTCGATAACAGTAAAGACAATACAGCTCCGTCCACTGTTCTGTCTTTGGATGCCATGAAGGCGTTTGACAGACTAGAATGGTCATACCTGTGGAAGGTACTTGAGGTCATGGGTCTTGGAAAGAATTTTATTCATATGATTAAAGTCCTGTATGCCTCGCCGTCGGCAATGATACTGACAGGCAAAAACTGTTCCACACTTTTCCCAGTCTCCAGATCTTCTAGACAGGGTTGTCCTCTGAGCCCAGGACTATTCGCGCTTTCCCTCGAACCATTGGCCCAATTTATTAGGCAATCGGAGGACATCGTCCCCATAATGATCAATAATACACCACACAAAATTGCTCTCTATGCGGATGACCTACTGATTTTTATGGATGACCCTTCCCGGTCGGCCACAAAATTATTGGGAATAATCGATGACTTTGGTAAATTGTCAGGCTTTAAGATTAACTGGAACAAATCAGCCTGCCTACCTCTTAATGAGCTGGCCAAGGCGGTGCGACTACCAGCTGATATCCCCATAGTGGAACATTTTAAATACTTAGGTATAGAGATATTCCCCACGCTGAGTCAAACTACTAAGTACAACTTCACGGGTACTTATGATAAAATACGCCAGGATCTAGACAGATGGTCGTCCCTTCCTAACTCCTTACAAGCCCGAGCTTCCATAATCAAAATGAACGTTCTGCCTAGGATACATTTTGTTAGCTCAATGCTCCCCCTGCCCCCTCCAATAGACCACTGGCGCAAGGTACAATCGATGGTATCTAAGTTTATCTGGAATAACAAACGCCAGAGAATCAAAAGAGCTACTACTCAATGTAGGAAACAAGATGGGGGCCTCGCAAACCCTGATTTTAAGCTTTATTTCTGGTCCTTTTCACTGAGACCTCTGATGTGCTGGCTAGACCCTGTAGATGCTGTATCTTGGCGCTCCTTAGAAGCGGCGGCGGTCTCACCGCTAAGATTGCAGGATGTGGTGTACTCCACTGTCTCTATTTCGAAATGCCGGCTGAGGTATGGACCGATCATAACTCACGTGATCCAAACGTGGCGTAATGTACAGAGGTCGTGTGGGGTTAAATGCCCATGGCACCTGGACTCTCCAATTTTTAATAACCAGCAATTACTTGTTGGGCACAAGCCGGTTAATATTCCTCAATGGCAAAGGAGGGGAGTTCATACTCTGGAGGATATTTATGATAAGAACGGCCTCCGTGCGTTTCAGGACTTAAGATAATTTTATGATCTTCCCGGCGAGTCCTTCTTTCTTTACCTTCAACTAAGGTCAGCGCTGAGGGCGCATGGCGTGCCGTGGGCTCAAGCTTTGCACCCACACCCCTTCCTCAGGCTCATAGTGGACAGGACGACCTCCAGAGGGTTTGTCTCAGACTTTTATACGCTCTTAATTCAATCCACGTATAGAAATAACAGTACACCACATCATGTACCCCAGTTCTCCAGCCTGTGCGAGCACGTCTGGCTCTCCTCTGAGATAGTTAACGTTTTTTTTATGTTGGTTGGTCTGGTGACAAAACAAAACGAATACTGGTTTTCTCAGAAGAGTTCCTGGGGCTTCACGTTGCATAGGTTTCTGTCTCTCAAGGTTTCTGTCTCTCAAGGTTTCTGTCTCTCGAGGTTTCTGTTTCTGTCTCTCGAGGTTTCTGTCTCTCAAGGTTTCTGTCTCTCGAGGTTTCTGTTTCTGTCTCTCAAGGTTTCTGTCTCTCAAGGTTTCTGTCTCAAGGTTTCTGTCTCTCGAGGTTTCTGTCTCTCGAGGTTTCTGTCTCTCAAGGTTTCTGTCTCTCGAGGTTTCTGTCTCTCGAGGTTCCTGTCTCTCAAGGTTTCTGTCTCTCAAGGTTTCTGTCTCTCGAGGTTTCTGTCTCTCAAGGTTTCTGTCTCTCGAGGTTTCTGTCTCTCGAGGTTCCTGTCTCTCGAGGTTTCTGTCTCTCGAGGTTTCTGTCTCTCGAGGTTTCTGTCTCTCAAGGTTCCTGTCTCTCAAGGTTTCTGTCTCTCAAGGTTTCTGTCTCTCGAGGTTTCTGTCTCTCGAGGTTTCTGTCTCTCGAGGTTTCTGCCTCTCAAGGTTTCTGTCTCTTGAGGTTTCTGTCTCAAGGTTTCCACTTCTTTCCACGTTCCACCGTGTAACATTTTGCGTTACATCCGATTTGCGCTACTGCGTGTCACTGACGTTGTCTGCTTCCCACTGCGTGTTCCTTCACTCTACTGCATGTTCCTTCACTAACCCTGCTACTAGCCTTTTTTACTTAGTCATTAACACTTTGATCGCCATGGGTTAAATTCATAATTTACCATCCCTAGCCAGCTCTATTTGTCTATGGAGAAGTTCCCCTTCTATGCAGGGCTATAACTTTTTAAATTCTATTGCTAGATTGCCATTATTATGGCCCATTCAATGTCCTATATCCATTGTTCAGGGTGTCACATAGCAATGTCTAATGACAATATAAAATATAAGCTGAAGCGGGCTGTATGTGAAAACCAGCCCCTTCAGTAGTGCACTAAGCACGGTCCCGAGCAGGTAAGAAAGTAAACACAAGGCGTTGTTCCAAAAATAGTCAATTATATTTATTATACAGGGTAGGGATTGAAACCTCCACTGATTTATTATGGTAAGGAAGGAGGGGAAGTAATCCCACAAACATATAAACAAACAGGGAAAAAGGTAGTTGGAGAACACAAAGGGTAAATCTAATAAACGCTAGTATGGGCTGTGTCTACAGACACCAGCCAACCAGGTTGGCACTGGAATATCACCCAGCACTAAGGCCAACACAATGTATATGGTTCCAGGGGAACAGTGGCAATTAGGCACTGAGGCCAACAACAATAATATATACACTGAAACAATGGCTAATCTACACAGTAGCGACAAACAAGGCCAACACAATATTACAGTTGCCCACACACAGTGGTAAATGGCATAAGGAGTACTCACTATAGTATCCACACAATAGTGATAGAAGGCACAGAGGCCAACAAGATATATTGTTATTTGCACTTACCTGGTAGCAACCAACACAGACACAAATACACCAGGTAAGCAGTGTGAACAGCCAGAACACACAATAATAACAATTCCACACAACAGTGGCAATTCAAGGGCAACCTCCAACACTATGGTCACTGGCAAATGACTCCATGAGGCGCCCCGATGTGTGTCATCTCCCACTCTATTAACCACCCATCTCCACTGCCTGTTCGAAGGTGCACCAATCAGATGCAACCAATCCAATCAGGGAGATGAGTGGCATCTGCGAACAGAAACAGGCAATTAGGAGATGACACAACATCACACATAGAAAACAACACAAATAATATATTACCCTGATGTTACATGGTGTTAAAATATATGGCAATAATGATAATGCACAACCCACGTACGTGACAAGGGTGTAGCAACGATATACTTTTTCATTCACATTCATACTAAAATATGGTCTAAAGTATAAGTATGTTTTTATCGTTTTCTGCAGCTTTCTCCAGAACTTGATTTATAGCTCCAAATGCATTATATTGATGATGAAATACAGTTTGATAGCAATCGGCACGAGATAAAAAATTTCAACTGGACGTGGTTCTAGAAGTTACTACGTATCATCTGATATTGACCGGATGGGCGAGGGGGCGTTTATAATTCCGTGGGCAACATTATACCATTCGTCTAGTGTGGGTCATATGGTCATCAGAGCAGTTTATATGGAATACGTTAGAAAATAACGCTGGATCTTACCGTATGTTCCTCGCGCCATTGGACGATCAGCGTGGAGTAGACCGTTTTCGATTATGGGATGTTGATCCTGATGAACCATTTCCAGGTTGTATAATACTATATACGTCCAAATAACGTTATTTTTTGAGTTAGGGCGAGCGATTGATCATCCAGTGTGTTGAGATGGAGTCCGGCTACCGATCGCGAGTGCCCGGACGACATATGGATGAGCACTTCCTGTTTGGCGCGCTCCTCCCTCTGCCGATCGGCCACCAGATGGCGCTCTCGAACCGTTAGACAGTTGAGTGGAGCTCACCAGTACATCTCATGGCTCCGGAGGAGAAATATGATTTCGATCACAGATTTTTGAATTATTGATATCAAAGACGAGTTACGGCGTCTTCGGCAGAATGAGCATGGCTAGGAATGACGTCTAAACACGTCATTGGCGATTAAAGTGTTAATTGGGTAAACAAATTTAAAGGGGACATGCATTGCTATTCCTTCACACTACTGCGTGTTCCTTCACCCTACTGCGTGTTCCTTCACCCTACTGCGTGTTCCTTCACCCTACTGCGTGTTCCTTCACCCTACTGCGTGTTCCTTCACCCTACTGCGTGTTCCTTCACCCTACTGTGTGTTCCTTCACCCTACTGCGTGTTCCTTCACCCTACTGCGTGTTCCTTCACTCTACTACATGTTCCTTCACTCTACTTCATGTTCCTTCACTCTACTACATGTTCCTTCACTCTACTTCATGTTCCTTCACTCTACTACATGTTCCTTCACTCTACTACATGTTCCTTCACTCTACTACATGTTCCTTCACTCTACTTCATGTTCCTTCACTCTACTACATGTTCCTTCACTCTACTTCATGTTCCTTCACTCTACTACATGTT
>NC_140169.1:94567149-94647149 GCF_963971535.1 Notolepis coatsorum | reverse complement strand
AATGTTTGTTTTTATTAGTAAATTCTTATTAGTAAATAATAATGTTCAAAATAAAAATAGGCCCTCCTGGCTGCTTCTACTGCAAGGCAGTTGCTATGCAACATACACACGGCAGATATGCCGACTATTGACGAAGGCCGAACACTGTTTTAACGTATAACCTAGAACCATTATTATACTGTTTTAATATTTTTTCAGGCGAGAATATACCCATTTAGATTCCAAATAATGTAGTCAGTTGGCCCAAATAAGCCTGTTTGGATTTGCTCCAACGTTTTTTGAATGGCTGCGACAGGACTTGGGTTGACGCATGCCCAGATTAACTTGGAATCCCTGTGAATCCCAACATCTATCGTAACCAATTGTCCTGCTATATTCCTTTATCTGTAATGTATCAGTCTCCCCAGTTAGTAGCTGGATTAATACATTTAGTGGAAGTGGCAATAATTAAATAATCTGGATAAAACCATCGCTTTATCTGTCTGATTCAGATGACGCTAACAGACATTTTGAACCTCTCTTGGTCCATATATGGGCATATGTTTGATTGATTGATTGAAAACTTTATTAACAGATTGCAGAATGGGTACAGTACAGCTCAATACACACAATTGTTAAGGGGATGCAGACCAGAGAAAGACTTTCGTCTTGTTTACATCAGGGTCCCCCATTTTCAATTCATCAGTGCATGTGCATGCCGCGATATGAGGGATTCTCCAATCTGTATGCGTCAGCCCCAATTTCCTCCGTAGACCAGACCGTCTCATTCACAAGGCTTAGGCTTTTCTCCTCAGACGTGAAGTGATACTGATACTGACTTGTTAAATATCACTTCTTTATAAATGTGATGCATACAACAAGCTACTGGTAATATATGCTTAAATGATGTATGTACAGTCTAATTATGTACAGTGATACAGATATAAATACACTATGGTACTAAGTCATCCTGGCCATTGGTATAACTAGTAAGTAACGGTAGATATGGGTGTGTATCTTGTGCAGGGTGTGTTTGTGGTATTTGTGGCTCAGACAGTGAGGGAGCTGCAGGCAGGACAGCAGGGGGGAGGATACCAGTTAACACCCAACTCTGACACACACACACACACACACACACACACACACACACACACACACACACACTGATTCAGGGTTCTCTCTCTCCTCTCTCTCTCTCCCTCCTCTATCATCCTCCCACTCTCTCTCCCTCTCATTCTCTCTCCCTCTCTCTCTGTCTCTCTTTCTCTCTCTCCATCCCTCTCTCTCCCATTCCTTCCTCCATCTCTCAATCTCTTTCCCTCTCTCTCAACACAACATTAAATATACATATAAAATGCACATATATACACCACAAACACATAAAACACACACAATCAGTGGGTGTGCCTGCAGTGCCACCCTTTCTCTCTCTCTCTCTCTCTCTCTCTCTCTCTCTCTCTCTCTCTCTCTCTCTCTCTCTCTCTCTCTCTCTCTCTCTCTCTCTCTCTCTCTCTCTCTCTCTTGCTGTGGTTTTGGATGTAGTGGATAAACGGCTGTTTTAAAACCCATCCGGTTGTGGCACCATGTACATTTTTCAGTGCTGGATCTGTATATGTCCTAACAGATGTGTGGTGTCAAGCCTCCTGGCTTTGAGGCCAATGTTCCCACCAAACAATATGCTACAGAGAGGCTTGGACCACTCCATACGGCCCAGGGAGGAGTTCTGTGGTGTTTGGAGCTGACGGTGTTTACAAATGAAAACAAAACAATAGTTAGTCTCCAGGTTACTGATTGGGGGGGGGGGGGGGGGGGGGGGGGTTGAATGCCATGTACAAACTTATAGTGTTTCGCACTCAATCATCAAACCGCAAATCTGTTTTTTTTGTTTTGTTTTTTACTTAGCAGTAGTTGAGTGGAATTCAAGATGGCGGTGAGTTGATTGCATGGCTTTCCGGTTACAGCAGATTGAGATAGTTAGATTACAACTGCTGGCGCTCTCTCTCTCTCTCTCTCTGCAATCAACACACACACACACACACACACACACACACACACACACACACACACACACACACACACACACACACACACTGATTCAAAGTTCTCTCTCTCTCTCTCTTTCCCTCTCTCTCTCCCTCCTCTCTCACTTCCCCCACTCTCTCTCCCTCTCATTCTCTCTCCCTCTCTCTCTGTCTCTCTTTCTCTCTCTCCATCCCTCTCTCTCTCCATCCCTCTCTCTCCCATTCCTTCCTCCATCTCTCAATCTCTTTCCCTCTCTCTCTTCCCCCTCTCTCACTTCCTCCCCCTCTCTCTCACTCTCCTCTTTCTCCCCCGTCTCCCCCTCTCTCTCTGTCTCTCTTTCTCTCTCTCCATCCCTCTCTCTCTCCATCCCTCTCTCTCCCATTCCTTCCTCCATCTCTCAATCTCTTTCCCTCTCTCTCTTCCCCCTCTCTCACTTCCTCCCCCTCTCTCTCACTCTCCTCTTTCTCCCCCTTCTCCCCCTCTCTCTATGTATCTCTTTAAAATGTGAATTAAAGGCCACATGCAGGGTTCCACCCTTTAGTCATTATTGCATCTAACAGACCAAATTACAAGACAATTCCACCTCGGTCAGTCTGGGAGGTCTGTGTTTCATATAGTATAGATAGAGATGACATAGATTCTAAAGGCTTTGAGAGGAACTGGCTTTTAGGGTGGGGTTGTTTAATATCTGTGATAGAAGGGCGGTCAGGTGGCGTAGCGGAGATTGCGTTCGTCACCAACGCTGGAGACGCCGGGTTCACGTGTTCGAATCAGCTCCCGGCATTGTCACCAGCTTGGCTGGCCGTTCACACTAATACAATTGGCAGTATTAGGGAGTGGGGAAAGCTGGCGGTTGGGTCCTGAGCATTGTGGACAGCGACCCCTACAGTTCGGTCGGGGCGCCTGCTCAGCGAGGGTAGGATCTGGAGAGAGGTAATGCGGCCTCCCACACGTTACACTCTCCCAGTGAGAATCTGCGCGGCCAGGCTGGCTGCCGGCTGGCTGCACATGTGTTGGAGGAAAACATGTGACAGTCTCCGGCCTCCTGGACCAACAGTAGGGGAAAGTGCAACAACCAGGAAGGGGGTTGGGAATTGGCATAACGACTAACAGTGGGATGGGAGAAAAATCGGAAAAAAGGAGGGGGAAAAAGATAATAAAAAAAATAAAAATATAAATATCTGTGATATACCTGTGGATCTAGGCTGTTTTATGTTACAATACACGTGTTAGAAAACACACACACACACACACTAGGGCTGCACGGTTCAGGAAATCTCACGATTCTATTAAATTTTCAATTAATAATTGATTCCCGATTCAATACATACAATACATATACACACAAAAAAATAAAAAATAAATATATACCGTATACTATATTACTACCTACCTAGTACCTACTATGCTAATATGTCTATTATAATATGCAATCAAGACTGTAGCACTCAGGTTTGACAATGTTTGACGAACAATCTTACTGACCCTTAGCTGCTAGAGTTGTACCCTTTCTGCTGACTTGTTGTACAGAACTTGTAAGTTGCTTTGGATGAAAGCATCAAGTATTTTATAATTTTTAAGGACATACAAGGAAAAGTATGCATTATTAAAATGCCATTGCCCACAAAGGATAGAATAAAGTTATTTATATAATATATAACATAGGGTGACCAAACGTCCTCTTTTGCCCGGACATGTCCTCTTTTCACACCCTGTCCGGGCCGTCCGGGGGGGGTTTATAAATTCATGATAATGTCCGGCTTTCACGGACCGTTTGCATGTACTTAAATTGACTGGCGCATTGCACAGAATACTACGGTACTCTGTTGCGTGTGTGACGTAATCCCTGAGAAGCTTTGTGGGCGGCTCTACAACTACACTCGCACAAACAGAGGAAGAGGGGACAGAGTGGAGCGCAGCTCACATTCACAATGCCAAATAATGTACTTTTACAGATGAACTGGAGAAGAAATTCCAAATGTACCGACCCATCGGAACAAATGGGAGGCAAAGTTCAGTAGTGCGCGCACTAAATCCGAAGCCAATGTGTTATAGCGCCCCACTCGACTCGATTGATGTCGCACATGAAGCGCTCAAATCAAATCCAGTACTGTGGTGTTTCTACAGACAGGAGTAACCACGGAGCAGTGAAAATATTCCCAATCATAATACAGTACTTTGACTGGAAGAGGGATGGCATGCCAACAAAATTAATCAAGGTTAAATACACCAAATGAGACGGCAGAAACCATTGCACAATAGCTCATTGAAACATGGCAAAAAAAACGATTTGTCTGAAAAGGATATTTGTTAACTGGATTTTCTATTTTCTATTATTTCATATATTTTGTTATTTATTTTTGTCCAGTAAGACTTGAAAAGAGAGCTATTATTTTGTTACAGGTTGATTTTTAAGTAATTATTGTGCCATTGAGATTTGTCAGATAATTCTAGGCATAATCAAGCATGCTGAGAGATATTGTTGTGTTATATACAGTAAAATAATATAAATAATAATTGTATATCCATAGAGAGGAGGCATACTTTAAATATATTAAAACAATAATGCATCTTTGAGTAAACGTTGAGTATCGGCATGCGTTGCTCATGGGACGCATTGGGACGGGGTTGCACGCCGTGCAACCAGTCTGTGAGCAGAGCATGCACATGCACGGATGTGCACACGCTTGCACACAGGAATGTGCTGCACTCGACTGATGCGCCAACTCGCTAAGTACTACTTTGCATAACAATATGGCCGGTCGTCAGGTGTGTTCAAATACGTTCTCGGATACATTCACACAAAACTTGTGAATGAAATGTGTTACATTCCATTCGTAGAGGCAATTAGGCACTGTCTTTAGTCTGTGCTTGCGAGGGAACATCTATGCGCGGGAGCGGGCGCACGCGCCGTCATTACAATATAGTGCAACCAGTCGTCCCATGAGCAACGCATGCCATTAAGTATCTCGAGGCTGGGGGGGCATGTCCTCTTTTTTGGAAATCAAAATATGGTCACCCTATTATAACATAACACATCTGCATGAGGCGAAAGTGAAGCATTCAAATAAAAAATAATACGTGGGCAGAATGGATAAATAACATATTCCTACCACTAGGAGGCAATGTTGACTTATAAAACCCGGTATAACAAAACATTAAACGGAAAAGAAAAAAACACACTATGACTTGGTCGATCAACAAAGTAAAATAAATTACATATTTATTATAATAAACATGGCAAAGTACACACAGATTAATGCAAAGAAGCACCACAAAAGTTGCTATTCTGGAATAGTATGGAACTGTACATCCCCCACAAGCACAAGGAAGGCCCCCATGTTTTCTTAAACATGGATGAAGAACCTCTCAGAACACATCTTGTCTTTTCTTTAGTACATCTCTAATCCCGATCCAGTGAAGGTGAGAGGGGGGAGCAGAGGACCTCCACGTCAATGGTGTCTCAATACTCCCAGAGATGGTATAATATATATCTGTCCAATACCTGTGCAAGGAGGGGCATGACCAGAACATGTCAGACTGGAGCCAAATTACATCTATCACAGATAGGGTTGACACGTCATACATGTTGGCAAATCTAACTTTCATCAGGTGTACACGATGAACAATTTTGCATTGTATCAGCCCGTGTCTTGCATAAATAGAAGAAGAATGAACAAGTCGCAGAATGTTATCCCAGATCGCCTCTCCCAAGTCCTCCTCCCAATAATTTTTTATATTGTGTATTGAAGTGGGACGTAAGGAGAGAATGAGATTATGCATAGCCGAAATCATAGGTGTGACCTCTGGAAGATTAAAGATTCAAGAGGTTTATTTGTCACATACATACCAGGGCATACAGTGAAATGCGGGTGGTCCTTCCCTAGCTGTGCAGGCGCCCCGACCGAACTGTAGGAGTCGCTGTTTACAATGACCAGGATCCACCCTCGCCGGGTTTCCCACCCGCTAATTGTGTTAGTATGGACGGTCGGCCAACCCGGAAGCACCACAGCTGGATTCGATCCCACTGTCTCTGTGGTGGTAGACGGGCACTTAGTTCGCTGCACTACCCGGCCGCCCGGGATTAATCTGTATACAATTAAAATGGGTGCCAGTTTATAAAAAGAATGTTTTTAAAATTCTATAGAATAACCATCTAGTCCTGGGCACCTCCCTGTTTGCATAGAGTAGGCGGCCTCTGCTACAGGTCCTTCCTGCCCCGTGGCAGCCTCCGGGCTTATCTGTGGTATATCCAATGAATTAAAGAAATGATCATAGGCAGAGGGGTCAGAAGTTTGTTCAGATGTATATAAGGAGGTATACCATTGTTTAAATTCCTCATTAATCAGCTTGGGATCTGTAGTTAAACCAGTAGGTGTCTGAATTTGAGGAATCTGATGTGAGGCAGAGGCCTGTCGCAGCCTATGGGCCAGTAGTTTGCTAGACAGTCCCCATGTTCATTAGTAAGCATATCTGGATTTAATCAAAAATCCTCCATGATCAGAGGAGAGGACATACATTTTTGCTTGGAGGGAGAGATGTTCTCTACAAATATCTGGGGATGGTTGGGTAGCATGTATGCCGGTATCCAATTGACTAAATGTAACCAAGTCACGCATCTGTTGTTTTCTAAACTTCCTTTCATATGCACTATATGCAATTATATCACCCCTCAAATATGCCTTCAATGTCTCCCATAATAAGGATGCAGAGATCTCAGGGGTTTTATTGGTTGTGATCAAATACAAAATATAAAATAAACAAAATTCTTGTCGTAACACAAGCAAAGGAATGAGTAGATGTCTGGAAACATGTGCCGGGTACAAAACAAAATGATGAACACAGATAACAATCAAATGTAAATGCAATAGGGCGACCAAGCGAAGTAAACAAAAAGTAAAAACAAAGCAGACACAAAGACATGTTCACGCAGAAGTATCCCCCCCTCTGAGATACGCATGTAACCCGTTGTTAACCTAACTAATTAAGACACTAACTATTACAAAACACTTGTAATAGTATAGTGACATACCGAATAGTGTAAACAAAATCCAAACGCAGTGGATCAAGTCCAGTGTAGTCAAATTGCAAAGTAAAAATAGGTCTCAAAGAAGAAGGGTAAAATGATTTTGAATGACCAAAAGGTTGAGACACAACTCCCTTGTATGAGAGTATATCACACTGTGATTGCACACTACAATAGCCAAATATTAAAGATATAACAAGTCCTCACCCCACTACTTTCTTAATTGCATGAACAAAGTCTATTGCCGTCTTCGGATCCTCGAACGTGTGTGTGACACTGCTTGGTAGGGTATCTTCAAGGTGGCTGGGATCACCAAACCCAGTGTGACGCCTGGGCACTGCCCAGTGGGCAGGCATGTAGCTGACGTTTCACCCTGGTAAAGGTGGCCCGCTTCTTACTGTAGCAGTCAAATCTGGGGATATGAAGATCTACCTCCATGGTATAACAGCAGGGACTTGCGGGATGCTCTGTGCAGGATCTCATTCCGGACGTGAAAGAAGTGAACCCTCATGATAAAGGGCAGTGGTTCCAATGCCTTGGGTCTGGATCTCACGCGGTGAACTCTATCCAAGAGTGGCATCTTGTCCACGTTCAGAACCTCTTTCAGTAGCAACAAATTCACACGGATTCTCCGGAATTCCCCCCAAGCGAATGTTGTTCCTCCTGGAGCGCCCCTCCGAATCCTCTCACTTGTCGGTTAGTATCTTCACCTGGTCAGTTCCTTTGCTTACTGTGGATGTCAGTCCAGTCAGCAGGTCGCTGTGGTCCGAGGACGCACGCTTCAATTCTCCAATGACCCGATGGTGCAGTGGCGGCTGGTGAATTCTTCTCCGGGGGGGGGGGGCTCTATACCAAACATTTAGCAAACATGTACCGAGGTATCACAATGTCACACACACACACACAAACGCACGCGTGCACGCATTGGCGAAACCACACACTGAGTAGCCTACTGTGCACGTCAGAGCTTCGTACAAGGTACGAATATTTAAGTAGGTAGAGTACAACTATCACCATTGCCATCAATCAATATATGATCACAGTCAATGCAGCCACGTTTCCAATAGCGCCTACAACACAAACACGCACGCTCAAATCTCTCTCTCTCTCTCTCTTTCGCTCTCTCGGACTCGGGAGCAGCATATTATCGCTGTAATATATTTGTCCATGTTCCCACGCGCACGCCCGTATTCAGATCCGTACAATAATAATCACATAGGTATATCTTGTCATTTGAAACAAGTTACCAATATATTGTCCCGGGTGATTATGCCCCCCGCGGCGAAATTAATTAGTATCCCCCTCTATCTCTCTATCTCTCTCTTTCTCTCTCTCTCACACACACACACAGCATGACGTGGAATCCCAGGCACTATCGTTACACAAATTAGAAGGATCACCTAGTATACCAGGGCTATTCAACTAAATTGTTCAGGGGGCCACATTGTCAGAAACCCAAGGGGCCAGGGGCCGGACTGCCACGGCGCCTCCCCGTGCTATGAATATATGTACACTTGACACAACACGCAACCACATTTTCACAACTTTTATTTAACTACATTGCAAAAGTAGTATACTTTTCAAAAAAAGTGCTTCATTTATGTGCCACATCTGCAACATCTCCTGCAAAAAGTGCTTAATTTATGACTGTGCAACAACTGCAACATCTCCTCTTCAACATTTCAATATAAAAATAAAATAAAAAACAAACGAGTGCATGATGTGCATCTGAACATTCTAACATCAACACTTGAACAAAAAACACATTTATAGTGCAGCTGAGCTTATGAAAAAGTGCTTCATGTCTGTGCAACAACAGCAAATCACAGCATCTTATTAGCACTTATTGTCCACTCTTAACTCTCAAACATCAAGGGGGGTGGGGGGCAGACAGGCCTAGCCTACATACACACATCTAATGAGAGAGATTGCACTTCTTTGACTGGGCAATGGCAGAGAAAGAGGGTTCATAGGAAGTGAGGGCTACCCGCAAACAGTGATGCAAATGCTCATTTGTCAAGGAGGCACGGTTGCTTGTTTTAATGGCATTCATGTGAGAGAAACTGGATTCACAGGTGTATGTTGAGCTAAACATTGTTAGCACAGATATTGCCAGCGTTTTTATTTTGGGGAATGTGTTGACATGAATACACTTTATCCAAAATGTTGTGGTGGATTCATTCTCAAGTGCCTGCTTCAGAGCAGATGATGCTTGCATGTCAATTATTTCAAGTTGCAGGAGACCTTCATCAATGTGAAGTGATGCAAGGAACTCTTGTCCTTTTGTGGAAATAGCAGCTACATTGGCAAATGGGTTTCTCACAAAATGCATCAATTCTCTGGGCATGTCAAATTCATCAAATCGACTTGCAAAGTTTTCCCTCAATTTATCAATGAAATCTGTCATTAATTGAGTGACTTTTGGCTTGACTTTACTTGTTGATGACTTGATAAAGATACAAAGTGTGGGAAAGTGGAGCATTCTGTCAGTGAGATCAGATGAGAAAAGAACTAGTTTAGTTTGAAATGCATTATGCATTATTTTTTTTACTTTATGATCAAGTTTCCACACAGCCCAATGCCTGATGCTGCACGGCGGCAGTTTAAACAACAACATTATTATTGTCCCTTACTGTAGTGGCTATTTGTCAACAACAACTAATAAAAACTAAAAAGCCACTGAAGCACCAGGGCAGCGAATCTCACGCAGATCAGGAAGTCCATTGTCCAGACAGCATTTGACAGTTTTGTGGCATTTATTGTCTGTTAATCAAAGAATACAGAAAAATTATGTTTGAAAACTATATGATCTCCTGACGCTGGTAAAAACCATGTACCTTCCCTGATGCCCACTGTGCTATTGCCTCTAATTACCTAAATACACCCAGCTGTGCTTCCCAATTGCCCAGAACCCCTTCAAAGTAAAAGCATTTAGCTGCGACTCATAATAACTTAAATAATATGGCCGTAAACAAATTAATACTACAAAATCACATAACAAATAAATATATTAAATAAATGTAAAAATAGTTAATAGCTCCTACACTTACCTTAGATGCGCCGCGCCTGCTGCATGCATCCCACAACTTCATCTTTTCCATTCAATCATTCCAGATAGGGCCATGGAGAGGCATTGTTGTTATTGACATCATCTTCATCAATGCCATCAGCCCTGGAAACATCGAATCCCTCTGCCATTTCGCGCGGACTGGTTGCATTCATTCATCAGTGGTCTGTTTTGATTTTCACTTCCTGGTTTGCGGAGCTGGAGTCCCGCCCTATCCTGCCTCTGATTGGCCTACCCATAATGTTTTGGCCTAACTTTACCCAATCGTGATTTCACGTGCAGGAAGGAGAGCTCAGAGCGTTCTTTTTCTTCTGTCGTTTGGGTGCATGGCACTGCACATACCGCCACGGCGCCACCTACCTTCCCAGACGATGTTTAACATGCTATTTTACCAGCGCTTTGCGCTTTCTTTTTTTTTTCTCTTTTTTTTGGAAATCTTCAAAAAGGTTTCAAATTGCTTGGCGGGCCGGATCTGGCCCGCGGGCCGCCAGTTGAATAGCCCTGTAGTATACAGTATATACCAAGAATAACTTCAGTACAGCATATTTAGCATATTGTTAAAAGAGCCAAAGCTAGCTTGCGTAAATTAAACATAGACTTACCATCACAAGAGTTGAAGGGTGCGAGATATTCAGCTGTCCACAAGCCATAATCCATTTTTTTTCTTTTTAATCCACTCAAAAAGAAACTCCAGTAACAGTCCATGGGCATGTTGCATCTGTCCCCGTCGTTTAAAAAAGCAGGAATGGAAAGCAACATATGGCATTTACTAGGGATGCACCGGAAATTCGGCCACCGAAAGTTTTCGGCCGAAAATGGCAAAAAATGGCCTTTCGGCTTTCGGCAGAAAGAGTTTTTTTCACCGAAAATATATCACCAAAACAGAAACAACCTAACAACCTTGCGTGTTGTTGTGATGATGTCGTGCTGTCGGGAGTCGCGCTGTTTCTATGTAAACTCTGCGCGCAACGCGTCCAATAAATGCGTCTTTAACATGCTTTTATATCCTTATTTACTATATGCCCGTTGCGGTTAATCACTGAGTGATCTAATATGCATATTATTCGCGTGTTGTTGTGGTGATGTCGCGCTGTCGGGAGTCGCGCTGTTTCTATGTAAACTCTGCGCGCAACGCGTCCAATAAATGCGTCTTTAACATGCTTTTATATCCTTATTTACTATATGCCCGTCGCGGTTAATCACTGAGTGATCTAATATGCATATTATTCAGAGCGAGAGGGGGGGGGGGATTGTGTTTCTCACATTGACGCTGTCTGTCTGTCGCGCGTCTACTGTGCCAAAGTCAAGCGAGCACATTCAGCTGGGGACTAGAAAGGTGCGCTCAGTAGAGCACAGATGTCCGCTGCGGCAGCCAGAGAAAAGATGGAATTAATGTACTGTATGCATTCAGAAGTGCTGAATAAATGTTTTATGGACCCATAATAGTGATTATTTATTATTTAAGTTTAGCCATAATCATATTTTTCCATAATCATAATGTTCCACAACATTGGTAAAAAAAAATCTATTCTATGAATAATTTTCGGCTTTTCGGTTTTCGGCCAACTGTTTTCTATTTTCGGTATCGGTTTCGGCCAAGAATTTCCCATTCGGTGCATCCCTAGCATTTACATGACTGCATCCAGCTAGCATATAGCTTCTTGTTAGCCAAGTAGCCAACACTTCTTACCACCAGCTAGAAAACGACAGAGTATATTGTCTTCCTCTGTCTGTTGATTGTTTCTGAATTGAGATATCAGGCTGATGAGGTTGAAACTCTTTCACTCCAGTGTTCATCTCTCAAAAGGTATTGTTTTGAGGGATTTACCTGCATTTTCGAGGTTGGAATGTTCTGCCTCCATGATCCATGGTAGCTACTAGTACGCTAGCAAACTCTCCGTTCTGTGTGGAGGGAGTGACAACACACCAGTGACCCTGCTTGCTTGGAGTGCTAGAAAGCCACGCCCCCAAAGATCATATTTATGACCATTGATAGGCTAAATTTATTTCCTTGATTAATTTACATTGGCCGCTTGCGCGCAGTGACGCCGAGTCAGTGTGCGTTAAGGACTAGTGCCCAACTTTGGAGGTAGGTAGAGTTCTATGAGAGTGACGTCAATCACAAACGAGAGGGGAGAATAGCATGAACAAACTATATTACATACATGCTATATTAACGTTATTGTGCATTTTAATAGTAATTATTATTCATTTTAAACATGTTTAGTTTATTTTTAGGGCTTCAAAATATCTAAAATAAAAAACACAAGTTCTTCTTCTCCCTCTCTCTCAACCAGAGGGGGCGGCGCCCCAGCGCCCCCTATCTGCCGGCCGCCACTGCGATGGTGGGTGCTAACTTTCTGCTGTAGGGGTTCAATCGTGCTCCTCATCTCTTCATGCGAACCGATGAGATCTCGTTACGAAGCTCAGTTTCTGAAGCTCAACGCACCCGTCTGTGAGGGTTTAGAGCGACCTGTACGTGTCGACACTGATCCTAAAGTACATGGAAATGTGTCATAGTAGCTTAGATAGACTTTGCAGCTGACAGAAAGGTGAAAAATTATTAAACACTGCGTCTGTAGGATCATTTGTCACCACCTCACGGAGCGATTAGGCAAACTCAGGATGTAGAGCAGTTGTCTGGTAATCGGAAGGTTCTCGATTCGATTCCCACTCCTGCCGGGCAGTGTGTCGAAGTGGCCTTGAGCAAGACATTTATCTTTTATTACTGTCTATTTAAAAAATGTCTATGTGTGACGATCAAACCATAAATAAAAAGGCCTATTGGGATTATGAAGAACTGTGATTTGGTGAATGAATGAATGAATGAAAACGTTATTTAACAGATTGCAGAATGGGTACAGTACAGCTCAATACACACAATTGTTAAGGGGATGCAGACCTGAGAAAGACGTTTGTCTTGTTTCTATGTGTTACCTTGACTTTGTCTATTTAGCTAATTTTATGCCTGTCTTTTTTTTTTACTGCTGTAGAGCACTTTGAGCTGCAATTCTTGTATGAAAGGTACTATACAAATGAGGTTTATTATTATTATTATTATTATTATTATTATTATTATTATTATTATTATTATTATTATTATTATTATTAAAAGAGGTGATTATTCTGTTAGAGGAAAAAGTTATCACAGCGGAACATTAAATCAAAAACACTAGACTGAACTTATACATTTCAACTATAAAAACTCTCTCACACACACACAGAGGGAGGGGGGGGGGGTAAATACATTTTGATGTTGCCATCATATTTGGACCAATATCTCCCTGCAATTTACCCTCCCCCCTCCACACACAAACACAAAAGTCCCATCAATCATAATAGCTCTCTTCACAAGCACCTCTCTCCATCCTCCGTAAAGCTTGAGCAGTACAGCTGCGCGTCTGTCTGATGGCCGAACCTGCAGAGCGCACTGGAGTAGATAGAGAAACGATAGGAAATATAGAAATAGATGCGTTGATTAAAGAAAACTAATTTCAATAATATATGCCTTATCCTATGTGCACTGCCAGCCAGTCTTTATGCCAGCTGTCATTTCTGCCTGTCTCCGTCATCAAAACTTGAGACCGAAAGTACTTAGCCACTCCCCTACGACAAAACTATTTTTTTCCACACAGCGTAGGAAATAATACAGGCGGACTATCTAACAATAATTAACATATTTACAAGTCGGAATACGTTTTTGTAAATAAGGAGACAGATAGAGAAGATTTCAAAGCACTCAAAGTTACCAATATCTCAATTTCTACCTATTTCTGAATTACCCAACATTTTGCCATTTTCTGAGGAATCGTGAGCTCCAAGGCAGGCTAGACGGTGCAGTCACAAATGACATGCTGGTGCTCTAGTGCGACATCTAGTGGCTGAATGTTATCTATATATCACCTCTAAGATTAGCCTGCATTTTACAGCATATTTGATATATTATTAACATATTTCTGTCTGTCTGCATGTTTTTTCTCTGTCTGTCTCTTCCCTAGGAGATAGAGGGCTAAGGGGGGAGAAGGGCGATCGAGGTGACCAGGGAGAGAAAACAGGTGAGAAGTGACACCATTGTTTTGTAAAATAATCATTAGAGCCACTGTATTCAACACATACAGGATGTTAGATTTCACTAGAAGAAGAATTAGAGCCACTGTATTCAACACATACAGTCAGTTAGAATGACTAGAAGAATTAGAGCCACTGTATTCAACATATACAGTCAGTTAGAATGACTAGAAGAATTAGAGCCACTGTATTCAACACAGTCAGTTAGAATGACTAGAAGAATTAGAGCCACTGTATTCAACATATACAGTCAGTTAGAATCACTAGAAGAATTAGAGCCACTGTATTCAACAGAGTCAGTTAGAATCACTCGAAGAATTAGAGCCACTGTATTCAACAAGTGGGTCAGTTGGAGTGACCTGCTTGTGCAGAATCCATGTTAAAGGCTGCTTTGATTGATTGATTGATTGAAAAGTTTATTAACAGATTGCAGAATGGGTACAGTACAGTACAGCTCAATACATACAATTGTTAAGGGGATGCAGACCAGAGAAAGACTTTCGTCTTGTTTACATCAGGGTCCCCCATTTTCAATTCATCATAACATATATGACATACATGACATACAGATAGACAGTACTGCTACATCTATACATTTATGACATATCAGATTTGCAAATACAGTACTGTTTGTGATACAAAAGTGTCCAGCAAAGGAGTGTATATACATTTGGCATAGAAACTGTACATTGGAGGAGGTTGGTTGGGTGGGGTTGGGTGGGTTGGGTGAGGGCTGTACATTGGAGGTGGGGGGGGGGGGGGGGGGTTGGGAAGGGGACACACACACATTTTACACTGTACATTGGAATATTGACAAAGCCTTACTTGGTCATTTACTGTACAACTAGGTTAGGACATTTGTAGGGGCCAGTTTCGAATTGCAGTCTCACGTAGGTGTTTTTTGAGAGTGTTTTTGAAGGTGGGTAGTGATTCACATTCCTTTACAGCTTTAGGCAGGGCGTTCCACATTGATGTGGCATAATTGCGAAACGTGTTTAGTCCCTTGTTTGAGCCGAATCTGGGTTTTACATGATTTGTGGAGCTCCCTCTGGTGTTGTGATCGTGGTATTCACTGACCTTTGGGAAGTATTTTGACATGTACATGGGTACCTTGGTCGCGTAGTGTATCTTGTAGACCAGGCCCATTGCAAGTTGCTGTACTCTGTCGTCTACTCTAAGCCATCCTAGGTTGTCAAAGTGGGCAGGGGTGAGGTGGGTTCTAGGAGTCAGGTCAAGTAGTAGTCTGACTAGCTTGTTTTGAGATGTTTGTAATTTGTTTTTTAGTGCCTTTGAGGTGCTTTGGTACCATGAGGTACCATGCTAAAGGAACACAACTAAATAAAGCTGAATTATTGAGCCTAATAATACGTATGTCTACACATATTTACTGTACACCCTGAAATTAATTAAAGTTTGGATGTGTGATGTCATTATGAGGTCACATATCCAGGAATTATGAAATACAGTTCAGTTACATTATGAATATATATACTGTATATATAATGAAATGCCCTTGAGCCCAGTGGTCAACAGTGTCAGACTGTACTTACCGTAGATATGTGTAAACCATCATATTCAATGTTTCTGGCTCTAGAAAACGGCATACATTTAGTTTTTTAACCTCTTAAGCCCTAGCCATATTAAAAAAAATAAATTAAAGTAAATGGAAGATTGCTCCACTTCTACAAGGCCCATTTGCATGTTCTTGGTATCTAGTAGTGATGTTAAGATTCACCGATTCGCATCGGTGCACCGGCATAAACTTTCACGATGCGAGTGCACCGGTGGAATAAGTGCGCATCGGCTAGAATTCAGGTTGAACTTGCGATGCATCTTGTTGTAGCGTCTTTGCATCGGTCAAAACCGATTCATTCATATAATTTCCTCTCATCCACTTCTGTCAGCAGTGCACTGCACACAGCAGATACTATCTTTGCTTCGCTACTACAGAAGGCGAGAGCCGCGTCACAGTTATCAACAAACAGTGGAAGTCGAGGAGACATGAATTGAATTGATCAACTGGCTAACACTAGTAGCCGCTGGCTAACGTTAGACAGTTAGCCGTTCAGCTAACGCTAAACTACAGTATCTAACTAACTAACGTGACTCTGCAACACCAGTTCCATTAGTGAGGAAATGGGGGGGGGGGGGTATATTGACGATGCTTGACAACAGGTTCAAAGATAACTTCACATTTATTGGCAATTTGTTTCTTTATATCGCTTCCTCCAGCCAGGTTCAAACTGTGTTGTTGACTAAATGCCATCATGGTGTGGTTAGCTACGGAGCATCAGAACGCTCAAACTCTCTCGCTCTCGCTCTCGCTCTCGCTCTCTCTCTCTCTCTCTCTACGTTCAATGATTTAAAGTGGCCAAATGTTACAATATAAATACTAACTGGATAGTTGATGATAAACATTTAATTTCATTATCTGAAATATTATAAAATCATTAAGTCTGCTATAAGCCATTATCCCTTTGTGTGTGATTATTATTGTCTCACAGTAGTGTGTACATTGTGTGTGTGTGTGTGTGTGTTTTTAGCTAAAGTGGATAGAAAACACAGTACTGTGCAAAAGTCTTAGGCACCCAATAGTTTTTATATAAATTGTCTTACAGTAGATTATTAAAAATGTTATAATAATATAAGCTGCATATAAGGAATACACAGTGATGGGCAGTAGCTAGCTACAAGTAGCGACGCTACATAGCTTAACTACATTTCTCAGTAGCGTGATGGTAGCGTCGCTACTTTTGAACCAAGTAGCGTTCTCTGTAGTGCAACTATTTTTAGAATCAAGTAGTGACGTAGCGTCAGCAAAACGCTACACGCTACTATCCGGAGAAACAGAAAAAAAAAAAAAAAACTGTAGAAAACCCACTATGATTGGTTGGTTGGTTTAGATATGAGTATGACGACTCACGATTGGGTAAGGTTAGGCCAAAACATTACGGGGAGGCCAATCAGAGGCAGGATAGGGCGGGACATGCCACTCCAGCTCCGCAAACCAGGAAGTAAACAAATCAAAACACAGACCTAGAATGAATGAATGAACCAGTCCGCGCGAAATGGCAGAAGGATTCAATGTTTCCAGGGCTGATGGCATTGATGAAGATGATGTCAATAACAACAATGCCTCTCCAAGGCCCTATCTGGAAAAAATTATGAGTTTGACTGAAAAAACGCCTAAAACATATGTGTTTAGGTGTTTATTGTGTCAGCCAAAAACGAAGCTTCTCTCAACTTCCCACACGGCCAGCACTAACTTGAGAACACATATTCAGGTAAGCTGATGAAAAGCTTTACATAAACATTGTCAACTGTTCCCAAACAGCACACAAGTCAGTGCACTTTTTGTCAACATATTTAACTAACAGATAGCTGCTATCATGTTTCGCTGTGAAAATGAACAATATTATGGGGGTGGAGAAAAGAAAAAACAAACTAACATAAATAATACATACACTAAGAGGGAAAAGATCATCTAGAGCAGTGGTTCTCAACCTGTGGGTCGGGCAGGACCCCCAGGGGGGGTCCCCACATGATTTTGGGGCCATGGAATGTTTTGTGAGTTACATATTTAAATACATTTGGTCATTTAGCTGACGCTTTCATTCAAAGCAACTTACAAATTGTGTACAACAAGTCAGCAGGAGTGGTACATATCTAGCAGCCAAGGATAAGTAGTATTGTTTGTCTAACAGTGTCGAGCTTGAGTGTTATACTCTTGAGTTACTGAGTACATACTGTAGTAGTATAGACATATTAGCATAGTTGGTGGTAGTATAGACATGGTAGCATAATAGTAAAATGCAGTAAGACAGTTATTATTAGTTAAAATTCTGATATTGAAGAAGTGTGTTTTTGGTTGATAAAGTGGGCAGTTTATCCTGTGCTGAAAAGTCTCCATTCCAATAGAGAGAGTATATATTTTGGTGTTTATTTGATTGATTTGGCCTTTTATTTATTACGTTTCCACAGTTCTTTCCTCATACTTTATTAACATTTTGTACATAATACAAGTTCATGTTAAAATGATGACACAAAAAGCCAGACCGAGGGCTTGTTTCAGTTTTCTAATAAACAATCAAACTGAACCTTTTTTTTGCCTGCCTATTTGTTTGGTGGAAACTTGATCATAAAGTAAAAAAATAAAAAAATAAATAGTGCCGATGTAGTTAGCTATTTTTGCCATGTTCTTGTAGTGTAGCTTGCTACATTTATCTGGGGATAGCTTCCATTGTAGTTGAGCTATATTTAATCGAGAGTAACTTGTAGTGTAGCCTACTACATTTTCCAAGTAGCTTGCCCATCACTTACAACCAAATCCTCTGTCATACCATAAAATTGTATCATTATTTTGCATCGTGTTGAATCGCATCGTATCGCCCTGAATCGCATTATGTTGAATCAAATTGTATCGAATTGTATCGTATCTCAACAGGGGTGAATCGTATCGCATCGCCCGGTGCTTCAAATGTATCGTTAATGTATCGTATCATTGGCACCGTATCGAGATGAGCATCGCATCGGCCTCAGTGATGGAGATGCACATCCCTAGTATCTAGGGACATCTATGGAATGTATTCCCAGTGTCAGAAATATTGTGTCTGTTACTAGGCTTGAGTAAATTGTAATGAACCAAAGGTGAATATCTTTTATTTATTTTTTTTGATGGTGAATGCTAACATTGACCAGACGTGAACAATTGCCACTGAACTCATTCAGCACCTTCTTAAGATCATGTGTACAAAATATATAAGCAAATGAATAAAGGGCAGATGATTTACAGGGGTTTTGTAGATCCTCTATTAGAAGACACAACAGCATTAAACGTGTACACAACACTGTTAAACATGTACACAACAGCATTAAACGTGTACACAACAATGTTAAACATGTACACAACAGCATTAAACGTGTACACAACACTGTTAAACATGTACACAACAGCATTAAACGTGTACACAACAGCATGAGCTACAGTCAATGATGAGGCCCACGCAGGTATTTTCCTGGATCATTATTAATGTTGGTACAGAATTTTGCCAATACATTCAATTTTGGCAATACATTTGAATCTAATACAATTTGCAAATAGAATTGTTGACAGAGTCACCTGGGGAGCAACAATAATAGGTTCATGACGACAAGGTCCTTCTTTAGCCTTTAATCTGCGTGGTTTATTTCACATTGCATATGCACCATGAGACCTTCTCTCTCTGAGAGGTAGATGAGGAAGATGGGGAAGAGATAGAGGGGGAGGGAACAATCCCTTATATACCCTCTTACCTGACGTCAGCTACAATAGCTACGTCTCCTTGCGCCTATAGCGCCCTCTTGTGGAACAGTTAAGCAGTTACATGCAATCATATATAACACATAAACTCAACACTCCCACTTATGGATGACGTGTATACTGTACAACTTTTCCAAAAACAACTTTCAAAGAAAAGAATACAGTTAAAAACATCAAAAATAATATGGCAGTCAATATTACATAACGGGCAATATTTTACACACCAAACATGACCTCTGCAAATCTTCTCAATTTTAGTTTGGAGACAGGCTTGGTCATAGCATCTGCAACCATGTCGTCTGTAGGACAGTAAACAAGTGTCATCCTTTCTTCTCTGATGACAGATCTGATGAAGTGATATTTTATATCCACATGTTTACACCTCTGTCGGCACACAGGGTTTCTAGCGAGTGCAATGGTTCCCTGGTTGTCTTCATAAACAACAGTTTTCTTATATACATAGGTATCCATTCATTCGAGCAGTTGTTCTAGGTAAATACATTCCTCTATTGTCATAGCTAGAGCCATGTATTCGGCTTCACAAGTTGATAGTGCCACTGTGGGCTGTTTCTTTGTTTTCCATGAAACCAGTGAGCTGTCTGTACCCAAACTCACACAATACCCTGTGGTACTTCTTCTGTCTGTGGCGTCTGCCGCCCAATCTGCATCACTATAGGCTTGAAGCCCTAAGCCCTCGCTGCTCTTTCTGAAACAAAGCTGTTTATCTGCTGTGCCTTTGAGATAGCGAAAAACATGTTTTGCTGTAATCCAGTGCTCCTCTGTGGGATCAGCAAAATGCTGTGACAATTTACTCACTATAAAACATAGGTCAGGGCGAGTACATGTTGTCAAATAAATGAGGCTACCTACAGCTTCTCTGTAAATTTTTACATCTGTCAATTTCTGAGCATCCTCTTGGTAGCAGGGGCGTCCATTCGGTATGGCAAGGTATGGCACTCGCCATACCTTGGCAAATAAAAATGTAAAAAAAAAAATAATAATAATCTTTTTTTTACAATTTTTTATGTTTATTTAGAATTCGAATGTCAACATTATGAACGAAGCTTCTAACTATTCGGTACAGCCCTAGCATGTTTTGATATTGTCAATTATCTCACTTTTACTAGGTGACTTTTGCTGTGACTAACTGAAATATGCCCCAAAAAAAAGGAAAATGGACATAGGGAAGTTTTTTTTATCAAAGGGCAGCAGAGACAAGTGATACAGGGACACAGGTAAGGTCTGGCTTAGTGATTATAATAGTGCAGTTCAGCATTCAGTAACCCATACTTTTTGTGAATGTGTTTTTGATACTACATTCTGTTGAACACACACCTCAAAACCGTACCTAAGGAAAATTGGCTCAATTGCAAGAAAAGTAATAGACAGTTATGATATTACATTCTGCATAATTCGTATGCAAAATATTGTGGTTCCCTGCTTTAGTCTGTTGACACATTTCTATACTAAAAATGCTTGTGTAGTCCTGTGTCATACCTAAATGTCATATAACTGAATTGTATAGAAACAACTCACCAAAAGTGACTATTGCACAACTGATTTGACAAAAAAATCCACCAAGGGGGGGAAACCCCACCTTCACCCCCCCCCCCCCCCCACCCTACTCGCCATACCTTGCCTTTTAATGAAAGGACGCCACTGCTTGGTAGTCTAGCTTTTGATCACATGGTGTTTCCCTGGTTCTACATTCTTGCATGTCAAAACGTTTCAGGATCTTTTCCACATATCTCTTCTGGGATATTTTTACACAACTGGCAGACTGTTCGAAGTCCATGCCTAGAAAATGTTTTAACCTACCCAGGTCTTTCATTTTGAATCTGGTGGAGAGCATACTTTTCACCTGCTCTAGGTTTCTAGTGTTGTCTGCTGCGATGATTAAATCATCCACTTCTGTATTTAAACATGGGATCCACTTCTGTATTTAAACATGGAATCCACTTCTGTATTTAAACATGGAATACCCTCCTTGATTGAGTAAACCCATTTTCCTCCCACTGTCTGTCTACCCTCTGGTAACTTGGTTAGAGTAAAGGTATGGTTGTCCTCTAGGGACCTCTTCTCTTCATCCATTGCTCTCTCCCATTTCTTGACTCAGGGGACACCATGGCCTCTTTAAAGGTCTGAGGTACTCCACTCACTACTCTGTAGCAGTAATCTATGCTGGTAAGTGTACTGTCATCCTCGTCACTTTCTCTCTGGGCATAGTCTTTCAGATACTTTGGGGGTTTATGTTCCAGAGAGGGATATCTCCCACTGCATGAGGCACGTGACGTCACCCTTGGGTGCTTCCCGTCATCATCCTCTGGGGGTTGCTGACTGTCTGTCTGCATGTCTGTGCTCAGTACACTAGGCTGTGGTGTCTCTCTTTCTTCACACCCTACTCTGGAGTCCAGCTCTGGCTCCTGTGTCTGTGTCTCGTTCTCACATGTTGTCTTTGTGACAAATTTGACTAGCCTGTGTTTTTGCACTTTCCCTTTACCGGGATAGTAGACTAGAAAAGCGGGGCTTCCCTTGTCGTGCCCTACAAAGAGTCCTTTTTCACACCTGGACTCGAGCTTTCCTCTGTCCTGCTGGTAAGCATAACACACTGACCCAAACTTGTGCATTCTGGCTAGATCACATCTTTTTCCTGTCAGTGCTGTATACGGGGTGGTGCCTGTGTGCTTATTAAAACACCGATTTCTGGTGTAAGCGGCTTCTTGTACCGCATAATGCCATAGACTCTTGGATAAGTTACCATCTATTAGCTTGCACCTAGCCATTTCGAAAAGAGTGCGTCCTTCCCTCTCTGCTATCCCGTTCTGGTGCTGGGAGTAAGGACAGGACGTCTCGTGTCTGATCTTATTCCTTCTCAACAGTGATTGGAACTCTCTATTTGTGAACTCTGTTCCGTTATCGGACCTCAAGCATCTTATGTTGCCATAAGGGGCTACATCTGCAAGGAATTTCTCCGTGGCCTGGAATGTGTCACTCTTTGCTTTGAGAAAGTAAACAAACACTGCCCCTGTACACACATCTGTAAAAGACTGTACATATTTAAAGCCACCTATGGACTCATTGCTTACTGGACCGGCTAGATCTGTGTTAACTAGCTCAAGTGGTATCTTAACTTTTTCCGTGGGACTTCTGTTCCTCGTTTGAGTGAACTTTCCCTTTATACACACATCACATTCCTTGTTAGGTTTATGCTTTTAACCGTTAATGTGCATGCCTACTGTCACCACTTGCAGCTTCAGTATATCCTCGTAGTTACAATGACTCATGATCTCATGCCATGTCTGAATATCATGACTGACATTACACATATCATTATCGTTACATTCTGTTTGTAGATAATACATTCTCTTGTACACCTCTATGTTAAATCTTGTACCGTTAGGTTCTACAAGAACATCTTTACCTTCATTGAAGAACACTTTAGCACCGTTTGCAGTAGCAGATTTTACAGAGAATAGTTCTTGTGGGAACGAGGGTATGTAGAGAGCGTTCTTTAACGTCACTTTACACTGGCGCCCATCACTGTTTATGAGGCATACCTGTGCGTCTCCTCTCCCCTGCGCCAACCCGAATGTGCGCTTCCCGTCTGCCAGCTCCATGCTGTGTCTCTCCGGCTCGAAGGTGTTGTCAAAGTTCTTGAATCGGTTCCTGTCGTTGATGATGTGGGACGACGCACCTGTGTCCACGATCAGTCCCTTCCTTTGGACCTGCTGCTGCTGCGTTGACTGGGTGACGTATGTTGTCTAAGTCCTCTCGTCCCGCTGCTCTCCGGGCGTCGTCTCGACTCGCCTCACGTCCACCATTGCCGCCATCTTGTCCACAGCCGCCATCTTGTCCACAGCCGCCATCTTGCACATGCGCGTACCGAGCGCTCTGGTCACGCTTCTTTCTGCACGCTTTGTCTGTGTGCCCCGTGCTTTTACAGAAACTACACCAAACAGTCTTTGTGCAGTTATCTTTCCGGTGACCCTTTTCTCCGCATCGCCAACACGCCAGCTCTGGTCTTCTCTCTTGGTGCCGCCCGGGCCTTCAGTACCCTCTCTCCCGCCTCCTCGGCGACCGGGTGTGTGTCTTCTGAGGCCTCGATGTTCCGCAGCATGGCCTTGAACTCCCCCAGCGACATGTCCGCTGAACCGTGTGTCACCAACAGTGAATGGTTTATACATCTCCGGTAGTCCTCTCATAACCATCGCCATCATTAATCCGTCGCTCTGTGCTTCTCCTGCACTCTTAAGCGCTGTGATGATTTGTTCAGCCCTGATGATGTATTCAGTCACAGTCTCTGTGTGCGCTTTCTTCAGCGTGGTCAGTGTTATATAGAGGGATACGATCTGGGGTCTACCCCTGCCGATGTAGTGTTCTCTCAACACTTTTAGGCTCTCTCTGCCTTTGTCCTTTGTGTCGCGGAATATCAGCCCCAAGCTTGTGTCGTCTAGGAGTGGTGCTACTCGCAGTATGTGTCGGCATTTTGCTTGATATCCTGGGCTTGCGCTTCCGCCGTTACTTCTCCCGTGGGGGCCGTCAAGATCGTTGTCTTCAGTCCCACTCCGTGCATGCAGCACAACATTCGCTCTTCCCAGAGCTCTTGTCTTCTGCCCTTCCGTTAAACGAGGGCCACTTGCTCCTTCCTCTTGTCGCCATCCTCTTTTTGATGGTAGGCGTAGCTTTAGCTCCCGTTAGCCTAGCCTTAGCCATGCGGTGCTCCCGCTGCTAACCTAGCCTATACTTTCAGCTAAACTCGCTACCCTTATTATTTTGCTCTTCCGTGATCTGGGCCCATAACCTGTTGACAGTCACCTGGGGAGCAACAATAATAGGTTCATGACGACAAGGTCCTTCTTTAGCCTTTAATCGGCGTGGTTTATTTCACATTGCATATGCACCATCTCTCTCTGTGAGAGGTAGATGAGGAAGATGGGGAAGAGATCGAGGGGGAGGGAACAATCCCTTATATACCCTCTTACCTGACGTCAGCTACAATAGCTACGTCTCCTTGCGCCTATAGTGCCCTCTTGTGGAACAGTTAAGCAGTTACATGCAATCATATATAACACAAACTCAACAAAAATCTGTTGCAAATAGTTTTCATGTTGCCTGTGGATTCTGTGTGCATGCAGTCCTATGGTTGCATGCTCTTATAGGGAGCTGGTGGGGCATTTATGTATGCAAATTCAGGTGTAGGAGAACACGTGAATCAGTGGCATTCTTCATTCAAGAAAGCGCAGCTGAGAAAACTTTGGCTGTTTAAGATCACATTTTCACAAGTTCATGAAGCCGGCGGGGATCTTTTTTAGATATTTAAGAAGACACTTGTTCTAGAATGAGGTCCAATGTTTGGAGTCTTAATTCATCAGGTCAGGACAACTTTGGAGCCTAGTGGTTCTTCAGCAGATCAGTCCGGCTTCCACCAGACCTAGGTGTTCAGCAGTATGATGGAGGTTTTTGTTAATTTAATGTAATCTACGTGCACAGATGTATGTTATATAGCCTAGTACTATTCTTACTGGATTAAACGTACATTTAAACAATTCATCTTTTGTGGAAGATCAACAACCACCCACGGAACTATGTGTTGGGGATAAGGGTTCCGCACGGACCATATTGTTTGTTACTTTCCTGTCAGCCCACTAACTGTTAGCATAATGTCAACAGAGTTTAACATTAAATAAATGTTTAGCGTCGTCTTTCGACATCCCCACCAGGGGCGGGGCTAGGGGGTGGCTACTTGGGCTTAAGCCCAGAATGTTTTCTGAAAAGCCCAGAATCTACTTAAATTATATATATTTTTTAAAGTATATATATATATCTAATAATATGGTCGATTGTCATTGAGTTTCTTCCATTCAAGATGCAAAAAACTGATAATTTTTCCATCCATACATTTCCGTTTTATACCGTCGTGAATATGAGTATCAAATCAAATTTAGTATTCGGTATTATGTTTCATCATAGATACATGAAGGGGGGGGGGGGGGGGGGCGCCCCTCCGTGCTTTGATCGCAACCAACGGAACACGCCGCACACACACACACCCCAATCAGCATGAAGGAATTTTTGGATCAACGCAATATTGATACCATAGTCCTTACCTTGACCAGGATCTGTCCCGAAAAGAATATTTCAATTATCTGATCGCCATTCCAAGTACTGATGTCGATCAAGGTGCCAACGTAATCCAGCATTGAACATGAACCCGACCCTCGTTGATGCATGCGTTATAAGCGTTTGGCTTGACCGAGTAGTTAGACTCAGGCCGCAGCTCGGCCCAGACACCAAGCCACATCGTTTCAAATAGAGTGCAATAGCGGCCGCAAGGCGTTAGGCGGCGGTATTGGACTTTTGTGATCTCAGACCCATCCCCAGTGATAACACAGGCTGCCGGCATGTTTTTATGAATGGAAATATCGAATAAAAGAAACAAGGATGAAAACCCGACTATACTCTGGTTTTCGGGGGTCTTGGCGCTCAACGTTCGGCGAGTTAACCCTAGATCTTAGATCCTAATATGAAAAACGATGTGATTTAATGTTCTATGTCTTACCTTGACTTTGTCTATTTTGCTGCTATCCATTTTATGCTTTATGTCTGCACTTTATGCATTGCTCTTGATCTGCCAATGTTGTGCTCATTTTATGCCGGTCTTTTTTTTACTTCTGTGAAGCACTTTGAGCTGCAATTCTTGTATGAAAGGTGCTATACAAATACAGTGTATTATTATTATTATTATTATTATTATTATTATTATTATTATTATTATTATTATTATTATTATTATTATTATTATTATTATTATTATTATTATTATTATTATTATTAATTATTATTATTGTTTGCTTCATTAATTAAAGGGTGTGAATTTAAGTGTTCTCTAGTGCCTTTTGTCCGCTTTAAGGTGGTGGTATAAGTTAAAGGTTGTGGTGTCGAAGTAAAAAAAATTCCATGCCCGTTAACGTGGGCACCTATCTGGGCTAGGCCCCGGATCTCCTACAATCCTAAATCCGCCCCTGATCCCCACCTCAGACTCCTATCCTTCTCATGATTATGAATATGTAACGGAACGTAGGCCAATCTCACTAACGTTAGTCGACCCTAAATCAATTAGCAACATGATTCACCGGTACTACTAGCTAGCTGGCTAACTAGCTAACGTTAACTAGCTCCCGTCAAAACCATCGCTGTAATGGATCATACATGATGTGGTGTGCTGTTAGTTATCTGAGAATAATGCTCTATACACGGGGGTAATTAACGTGAGCTAACGTTAGCCCTTCGACGAGTGGTTTGCATGGACACTGGACAGTGTCAAAGAACAAAGAACGTTTAATGTGACTGATCTAGTGAGCTAGAATCAGAATATTCCACCCATCAATAGCTAATGTCAAATATAAATAACGCAATGGCCATACCAACCCGTTCGTTTTGACGGGAGCTAGTTAACGTTAGCTAGTTAGCCAGCTACTGACAGTCTGTAAACAAACTGCACCACGAGCGGGGGCGTTCGAAGGGTGCATTCCAGTTAACATTTCTGACAGGCAGATTCGCAACATACCGTTGGCGCCTACCGTCTGAACGTAATTTTAAAGGGTTTGACACCGCGACATTTTCAAACCGCGGTAAACCGTGAAACCGGTTACCGGCACATGAATGAGGTCTAGAATGAGGTCCAATGTTTGGAGTCTTAATTCATCAGGTCAGGACAACTTTGGAGCCTAGTGGTTCTTCAGCAGATCAGTCCGGCTTCCACCAGACCTAGGTGTTCAGCAGTATGATGGAGGTTTTTGTTAATTTAATGTAATCTACGTGCACAGATGTATGTTATATAGCCTAGTACTATTCTTACTGGATTAAACGTACATTTAAACAATTCATCTTTTGTGGAAGATCAACAACCACCCACGGAACTATGTGTTGGGGATAAGGGTTCCGCACGGACCATATTGTTTGTTACTTTCCTGTCAGCCCACTAACTGTTAGCATAATGTCAACAGAGTTTAACATTAAATAAATGTTTAGCGTCGTCTTTCGACATCCCCACCAGGGGCGGGGCTAGGGGGTGGCTACTTGGGCTTAAGCCCAGAATGTTTTCTGAAAAGCCCAGAATCTACTTAAATTATATATATTTTTTAAAGTATATATATATATCTAATAATATGGTCGATTGTCATTGAGTTTCTTCCATTCAAGATGCAAAAAACTGATAATTTTTCCATCCATACATTTCCGTTTTATACCGTCGTGAATATGAGTATCAAATCAAATTTAGTATTCGGTATTATGTTTCATCATAGATACATGAAGGGGGGGGGGGGGGGGCGCCCCTCCGTGCTTTGATCGCAACCAACGGAACACGCCGCACACACACACACCCCAATCAGCATGAAGGAATTTTTGGATCAACGCAATATTGATACCATAGTCCTTACCTTGACCAGGATCTGTCCCGAAAAGAATATTTCAATTATCTGATCGCCATTCCAAGTACTGATGTCGATCAAGGTGCCAACGTAATCCAGCATTGAACATGAACCCGACCCTCGTTGATGCATGCGTTATAAGCGTTTGGCTTGACCGAGTAGTTAGACTCAGGCCGCAGCTCGGCCCAGACACCAAGCCACATCGTTTCAAATAGAGTGCAATAGCGGCCGCAAGGCGTTAGGCGGCGGTATTGGACTTTTGTGATCTCAGACCCATCCCCAGTGATAACACAGGCTGCCGGCATGTTTTTATGAATGGAAATATCGAATAAAAGAAACAAGGATGAAAACCCGACTATACTCTGGTTTTCGGGGGTCTTGGCGCTCAACGTTCGGCGAGTTAACCCTAGATCTTAGATCCTAATATGAAAAACGATGTGATTTAATGTTCTATGTCTTACCTTGACTTTGTCTATTTTGCTGCTATCCATTTTATGCTTTATGTCTGCACTTTATGCATTGCTCTTGATCTGCCAATGTTGTGCTCATTTTATGCCGGTCTTTTTTTTACTTCTGTGAAGCACTTTGAGCTGCAATTCTTGTATGAAAGGTGCTATACAAATACAGTGTATTATTATTATTATTATTATTATTATTATTATTATTATTATTATTATTATTATTATTATTATTATTATTATTATTATTATTATTATTATTATTATTATTATTATTATTAATTATTATTATTGTTTGCTTCATTAATTAAAGGGTGTGAATTTAAGTGTTCTCTAGTGCCTTTTGTCCGCTTTAAGGTGGTGGTATAAGTTAAAGGTTGTGGTGTCGAAGTAAAAAAAATTCCATGCCCGTTAACGTGGGCACCTATCTGGGCTAGGCCCCGGATCTCCTACAATCCTAAATCCGCCCCTGATCCCCACCTCAGACTCCTATCCTTCTCATGATTATGAATATGTAACGGAACGTAGGCCAATCTCACTAACGTTAGTCGACCCTAAATCAATTAGCAACATGATTCACCGGTACTACTAGCTAGCTGGCTAACTAGCTAACGTTAACTAGCTCCCGTCAAAACCATCGCTGTAATGGATCATACATGATGTGGTGTGCTGTTAGTTATCTGAGAATAATGCTCTATACACGGGGGTAATTAACGTGAGCTAACGTTAGCCCTTCGACGAGTGGTTTGCATGGACACTGGACAGTGTCAAAGAACAAAGAACGTTTAATGTGACTGATCTAGTGAGCTAGAATCAGAATATTCCACCCATCAATAGCTAATGTCAAATATAAATAACGCAATGGCCATACCAACCCGTTCGTTTTGACGGGAGCTAGTTAACGTTAGCTAGTTAGCCAGCTACTGACAGTCTGTAAACAAACTGCACCACGAGCGGGGGCGTTCGAAGGGTGCATTCCAGTTAACATTTCTGACAGGCAGATTCGCAACATACCGTTGGCGCCTACCGTCTGAACGTAATTTTAAAGGGTTTGACACCGCGACATTTTCAAACCGCGGTAAACCGTGAAACCGGTTACCGGCACATGCCTAATCAGGTCTAGACAACGTTTGGAGCGTAGTGGGTGATGGTCACCCCACTCAACCTATTGCGTGCTTCCAGTCTCGAGTTACAAGACTAAACATCCGGCGAGCGTCATTTGACTAGCCGTTCGGACAAATGACCAATAACCCCCGACGGTGAAAATGATTGACCGCCTTTGTAGCCAAGGAGCGTCTGCTCCGAAAGCGATCCCAGACTAGCGCTGACAGTGGGGGAAGGTGACACAAGAAGACGAAGAAGTCCATTGTTTTGACGAGAGCCTTTGAATGAATGGGAGCGGACGGCCATTTTGGATAAGCGTCGGAGCTATGCAGAAATAAAGAAAATTCAGAAAAAGAAAGGAACCAACAACGTGCAGGAGGCGGCGAGGGACGCGGTGCGGAGAGGATGGAAGGTGCCGGAAGGGGAAGGAGAGAGGCCTACGGCCTACGCTGACGCAGAGGATGGAGAGGGCGCCCAGGTGGACCAGAACCGAGAGACGAGGACGAGGAGAGGAGGACGGGAGGAGGAAAGAGAGGACCTGAACCGATTCAAAGCAGATCAACTATGAAGAACGACAAAGGGACACGAGAAAGGGGCATGAAGGGACACCAAGGAGGGACATCCAAGGAAAGATACAAGACAAAATCAACATGGAAGAGTTCCCAATACAAACATACACACGGGGGACCTGGGGATGAGAATAGATGCAACAGAGGAAAGATAACTGAACAGTTACCCCAAGAAGTATAACACTATAACACCAGAATTTAGAATAATTAACACTATGATTTACAATACACACGTTATAGACAAACAATTTGAAATTTATTTTAAAAGGGGACACGCTGATTAGGAAACGTATTGGGGAATAATACACGATGGACTGGTATGAAGGAACTACAGGATTACACGTGACACACAATACAAATGAACATGTGCATTAGAAAGACAAATTCAGAACATTGACCGGGAGCGCTGAGGCTGTCCACAGAACGAATGTTGGACTTATATAGTGCGCACTTCGCCACTAGGGGGAGCCCTCTCACTAGGAGAGCCATTACTCCTCACCCTTCCAACGGGGAACAGAGGGATACGACTAAGATCCTCTAACACCATGGGAGCACCTGGTTAGAATCTGAGTTATGTTAGAATAGCAGTTGCTTAAATGTGCACATGGACATTTGTGAAGGACAAGAATTCAAAATGTTGGACAATAATAGAGGCTTGGAGAATCTCCACTGGTGATATCTCCGTCACTAGGGGGGGGGATTCTCCCTAGGAGAGCTGATTCCCCTCCAAACCGCCAACGGGGGCATCGTTTCTGCGGTAGAGTGGGGTCTTGTATGTTGTGGGGTCGTTGTGCGTGGGGTGAGGTGCTTGGTGACAAGAGAGGTAGCGTGCTTGGAGTACCACCCCTCGCTCCTCTACTGAGCCTGGCCCAATTAAATTCAAGGGACCCGTGTCGCTGAGTGCTCGGCCCCGCGTGGGACGGACCTGGGATGTGGGGCCCTATTTCTAGGGGTGGATGGCGGGAGGGGGGGGGTCCCTCCTATGGGGGTCTGGGTGGCTGAACGCAGCCGTATTATAGTAATTCAAGGGGCCCATGTCTGTATATTGTTATGTTATTGATGTTATTGTAAGTAGTGTTGCACGTCTATAAATGTAATAAATAAATGATAAAAAGACTTCAGGCTATGGAGCCGTTATGTCTTCCAGCTCCTACCTCTCAGCTGGACCCCAAAAACAGGCATCTGGCCCCATTTTTGCCCGATGCATAAGTGGTTAAGGCCATGCTCAAAACCCACCTTTTCGCCATAAAGAATCCTTGAGCTAGTTTTTGTGTTGTAGTCAGGCCACGTGAGCGGATCGGTGCGGCAGAGAAATCCGCTCTTCGCTCTTTAAAGCTTGGTCCGCTCCGCTAATCGCTCATGTTGACCCCGCCCCCAAGTCGCTCTCCGCTCCCTCACCGCTCACCTTGAATCGAGTGCTCCCCGCTCCCCGCGCCAGATCGCTCGGCTTTTTTTAATTTTTTTTTGGAGCATGGTGTAAATTAGCTCAAACTACAACAGTCTACACCCCCTGGGCCCCTTAACAATTGTTTGTATTGAGCAGCATTGTAATTGTACCCATTCTGCAATGTTAAATAACGTTGTTTATCCATTCACTAGCTCTATTAAGCGATGATAGTTAGCCAAGCCACAATGCTATGGTCGCTGCCATTAACGTTAGCATGTAAGCTAACGACAACAACAATGGCGTCGATACTTTTCTAACAGGAGTGAGTGAAGGAGGAGGAGTGAAGCCTGAACAGGATATCACAGGTTCACCCTTCTCAATTCTCATTGGTTGAAAATGGCCTTCATGTTTGTACATCGCCATCTGTTGCTTTGGCATTGTACTACATGTATATTATTACATCAGTGTTAAACCACTGTGTGAGCGTCCCGGAGTGGATTGGAGCGGAGGAGAACTCTCGCTCCGGACTTCGCGCCGACCCATTTTAAAACCCACTCCTCGCTCACGTCAAAACCGCCCGCTCCGCTCCCCGCGCCGCTCACGCTCCGATCCGCTCACATGGCCTGGTTGTAGTATGACAGGTGTATTATGTCTGTCTGTTCTCTGTCTGCCTGGTTGGCCTGCATGTATTTTTTCCTTATTTTTTCCTCTCTTTATGTTTTAAACATTTTCCCGGTCTGCGCCCCTGGCCGATGTAACTATTGGGTGAGGGGCGCAATATAAATACATGTATCATATATCATATCAAGACAACGTTTGGAGCCTAGTGGGTCTTCATCAGATCAAGACAACGCTTGAAGCCTAGTGGTCCTTCTTCTTGGGTTCTTCCTTCTTAACCAATGGTGTTTTCAGCCCGACACCTACCAAGGGATGTGTGTATTTTCCCCCTGTGATCAGTGATACACAGGGAATCAGTCTTTTGCATTTTACAGTACTGCGTAAATAGTATCATAAAGTATTGGTTAGAATGTTCTGAGGTCAGATGACATCATCTAGTGTTCTAGTGAGAGTCCAGGTTCTTCAGTTGGTCTGGTGGTTTCATTAGGCTGTTCTGATGACATCATCAGCTGGAGGCTGTACCTGGAAGGACACACACACACATTTTCACACACACACACACACACACACACACACACACACACACACACACACACACACACACACACACACACACACACACACACACACACACACACACACATGCTCACTCATATGCTGTATACTGTATGCACACATGCATCACACATACACACGTATGCATACACATGCACGTGCACATGTCTCTTGCACAATCTAAACTTCTTAATTTCAACATTGTTATCACACCACACAAACTAAAACCCCTCCCTACCTCCCTCTCCCAAACCATTCCTACAACCATTTTATATATATATATATATATATATATATATATATATATATATATATATATATATACATTTTTTTAATGTATACATTTATTATGTATTATTCTTTTTTTAAGTTTAAATGTCAACATTATCTGGCCATCCTCAGTAAATACTATCTAACTCCTCTGACCTCATCTGATGGGACACACACACACACACACACACACACACACACACACACACACACACACACACACACACACACACACACACACACACACACACACACACACACACACGCACACAAACTAGTAGTCTGAAGTGTAACCAGTAAACACTCTGGGGTCTGCCAAAAGACCAAATTAGGAAATAAACAGTTTTATAGACTCCATCACAACAAGCAGTGCGTTCATATCCAAAAACTGTGGGAAAAAATACTGGCTGAATACACGTTGAACCCCTGAATACACACTGAACCCCTGCATACACACACTGAACCCCTGAATATACACTGGACCCCTGAATACACACACTGAACCGACACTGGACCCCTGAATGCACACACTGAAGCCCTGAATACACACTGAATCCCTGAATACACACACTGAACCCCTAACTACACCCACTGAACCGCTAAATACACACTGGACCCCTGAACACACACTGAACCCCTAACTACACACACTGAACCCCTAAATACACACTGGACCCCTGAATACAGACACAGAACCCCTGAATGCACACACTGAATCCCTGAATAAACACTGAACCCCCAAATACATGTACACTGAACCCCTGAATGCACACACTGAACCCAAATTCCAAAGACGCACAATTGTCATTTCATTATAGACACAGACCAGCGTGGACCTTCAATGACACGCAATTGTCATAATAGATGCAGACAAGCGCGAGCAACGGATCCAATGCGTCTAACATGCTTTGCATCCTCACCATTCCTGTATGTCCACGTTGTGGTAGAAACCTTAATTCAATGACGTGCAATTGTCATTTCATAATAGACACAGACCAGTGCGAGCAACGGGTCCAATGCGTCTAACATGCTTTGCATCCTCGCCATTCCTGTATGTCTATGTTGTGGTAAAAACCTTAACTAACATTAGCTGCTAACACTAACTAAGCTAACTAACGTTAGCCGCTAACGCTAACTAAGCTAAGCTAACATTAGCCACTGATGAAATATGACACATAAATATAGCAGAGACATTCCTCAACAATAAGGGATCTCTCGTCCTGACATACACAAAAGGCCCCAAACCTCTCTCCCTCTCGCCCTCCCTCGCCACTCTCTATCTCTCTCTCTCTGGACATTCTAGTGCCACTTAACCTTCGGGTGAGGGTTATAATTCAAATAAATTACACCAAATGTGTTTACACCAAATGTCACAACAAGCTCACCAGATGGCCACACCACAGATCGTTATCAGTGCACAATCCCCTCTCCCCACAAACTCACCCCAAACTATAACAGAGCAAGGCCAGAACACCACATTAGCCTAGATCGAATAATTCAACTAATTTGACACGAAATGCCACAAATCGCTGAATATATGACTGGCCAAGGCCAGATACAGGTTAAGTACCTCACTCTCCATCGATCACAGATCGTTATTGATAAGACAGACGCACACACTCATGCACGGCTGACATACGGGTGTCCAGATACACAGCCACTGGCAATGTACACACACACACACACACACACACACACACACACACACACACACACACACACACACACACACACACACCAAGTGACAATATGCCATAAAAGGACATTTCATTTAATTTCATTTCAACCTTTATTTAAAATCGTAAGCATCTGAGGTTTCCCTCATTTACAGAAACGACGATTGTACAGTACATAATAAAAACAATATTCACAGAAATTTAAACACCAGAGTAAAACAAATTAAAAACGTTAAAAAAATTATTTTAAAATATCAACTAAAACAGTTACAGGTAGTCACACAATGGTCTGAAATCATACATTTAAACATTCCAAGGGAAGGGAGAACCTCCAATTTTAGCGTGAGTTGAAGGACATTCCATGAGTTAGAGGCATCAAAGGAAAAGACTGACTTCCCTAGCTCAGAACAAACTTGAGGGACCCTAAGAACCATCCAGTCATTCGATCGAGTTGAATAGGTTCCAATATTCCAATCTAACAGTGAGGAGATATAAACAGGTTGTTTACCAATAAGGGCTTTAAAAATAAATAAATACCAGTGTTTATTGCGCCTTTCTGCAAGAGAAGGCCAACCCACCCTATCATACAGGACACAATGGTGAGTATCATATCTGTCACCAGTTATAAATCTAAGAGCTGAGTGATATGCAGAATCCAGAGGTTTAAGAGTTGATGCCGCAGCATGCCTATAAATTACCTCACCATAGTCCAAAACTGATAAGAAGACTGATTCCACAATTCTTTTTCTACTAAATAGAGGAAAATTGGATCTGTTTCTGTACAGGAAACCAATTTTCTGTCGCAGTTTAGTGGCAAGATTTTCCACATGGAACTTAAATGTTAATTTCTCGTCGAGCCACAGGCCAAGATATTTATACTCAGTGACTCTCTCTATACAAGAGCCACTGACAGTAGATATCCTCACATCATCAAAGTTAATATTCCTTGCTCTTGAAAATAACATAAACTTTGTCTTACTAGCATTAAGAACCAATTTAAGACTAGTAAGGGCATCCTGTAGAGCATAGGTGTCAAACTCATGGCCCGCGGGCCAAATGCGGCCCGCCACGTCATTTGATGTGGCCCCCCAAGAGTTCTGGTAAAAAAAAAAAAAAATGTATACATTAATCTCGGGTTAAAAAATAGCGGCGTTAAAATAATTGTGGGTTAATGCGTTAATAAAGCTTTGACAGATTTAGTTATTACACATTCTTACACATACATGTGTGTTGAACATCTGAGGTATTGATGAAGTAACAAAGGAAAAAAGCCAAAAGCACTTACTCCTCAGACATTCTTTCACAATTTTACAGCCCAAAATACAAAAAGATCCAGGCGGAATAGGTAACAAAGGGTTGAAGAAATATTGTCTGAACTGTCAGATGCATGCTGGCTGTGTGACATAACCGAGCATCTCGCTCAATTGAATAAGAAGCTGTAGGGACGCAAACAAGTCCCACCCAAAACTTGACCAATATAGTTGTGAACTGAGACAACCCTTATTTTGTTATTTTTGAGTACAGTTACAGTTACAGTGTTCATGCAGACACATAATAGCAATTTCATTACGAATTGAAAATGGGGGACCCTGATGTAAACAAGTCGAAAGTCTTTCTCTGGTCTGCATCCCCTTAACAATTGTGTGTATTGAGCTGTACTGTACTGTACCCATTCTGCAATCTGTTAATTAAAGTTAATTAAACTATCTTCCATTAGTTGGATGTATGGCCTCTGCAAGGTTGTGTGCAGCCATTTGTTTTTGTAACATCTGCTACATCTGTCCCACGCGTTCTTTGCAGCTCACAGTTGTTAGTTCTGCCCCTCTTGACTGTGATAAAAAGGTTTTGAACAAACTTAATGTCATAGCTTGTATTTGATGATATTCTTCTTTGTTATTTACTTGAATGGTTTGATCATTGATTGATGGAGTAATATGGGGTTCTGATAAACTAAAATTATTTGTTAAAATAACATAAGCTAACATATATTTGTACATCTATGCAAATGCATATGCAATATGTATAACTTGAATAAGTAATAAATACAGAAACAACATGTTTAACAATATGTAAATTAGTAGCTACATTTATTTTACATTACATTAACATTTATACAGTCTTTGGCCCTTTGAGGGCAACCATAATGCTGATGTGGCCCTCTGTGAAAATGAGTTTGACACCCCTGCTGTAGAGCATAAAAGGAAAGTTGCAATTTCTCAAAGGCCAGCTGTACAGAGTCTGCAATACAGTACACAATTGTGTCATCAGCATACAAATGGGCATGACATCCATACAAAGAAGAAACAATATCATTAATATAAATTGTAAAAAGGACAGGACCCAAAACTGAACCTTGTGGCACACATTTAGTCATGGCCAAGAATTCAGATTGTGCTTGACCTAACTTCACACACTGCCGCCTAGAAGATAGATAATCCTGAAACCAGACACAGGCATTATCATCCAACCCAATGTTAGATAGTTTCTTTAGAAGTAAGTAGTGATCAACTGTATCAAATGCTTTTGATAAGTCAACAAAGAGGGCAGCACAATGTTTCTTATCTAATGCTGAAATAATGTCATTTGTAACCAAAGTGATGGCTGATGTTGTACTATGTTTGGCTCTAAAACCAGATTGTTGAGAGCTAAGTATGGAGTTAGTTGAAAGGTAAAATTTGAGTTGTTTACTTACTAGTGTTTCCAGGACTTTAGCTAAGCAAGGTAGCCTGGAGATAGGACGATAATTATCTAAGTTATCCCTATCACCTCCCTTGTGTAAAGGAATCACCCATGCAGATTTCCAAACTAGAGGAAATCTACCTGATGAGATAGAGAGATTCAAAATATAAGTAATCTGTTCAGCGATAACTGGTGCAGCCAACTTAATAAAAAAATACTAAGTTATCCTCACCTGTAGAACACTTTGCATCGATTGATTGCAAAGCATCAAATACAGCTGACTGTGTAAAAGGTTGAAAGGAGAAATGGGAAGTGACGCCCACAGGGTACAAACAATCAGAATCAACAGGACAAGGTCCATTATAGTTCCTATTAAATAAATTACCAGCCTCTGCAAAATGCCTATTGAAGGCAACACAAATTTCACTCTGCTCAGAGATCACACAGTTTTCAACTTTAATATGAGAGGGTAAAGAATTAGATGATTTTATTTTGTTCACCTTCACCGCACTCCAAAATTTTGCCGGATTAGAGTATGAGTTTGTAACCAACTCCAGATAGTAATCAGTTTTAGATTTCCTTACTACTGCAGTACATTTGTTCCTAATTTGCCTAAAAGAAAGCCAATGTTGAGGGTCTCCAGAACGCCTGGCCCGAGACCATGCAGCATTTCTGTCTTTAATTAGGGTTGATAATTCCTGAGAAAACCAGGGTATTACTCTATCTTTAATGCGGACTTTTTTTAAAGGAGCATGTTTGTCAACTAATAAATTAAATGTATTTACAAAGGAGTCCAGGGCTAACTGAACATCAGTTTCAGTGTTACAATAAGTATCAGAAAGAACAAGATCATCTAAAAATGATTCGTTATTAAAAGATTTAAAATTCCTCCTTAAAACTGTGTGAGATCTTGTTTTTGGCAGTCTCGTGCTTCTTACACAGACTGTGGGGCAATGGTCACTTATGCCTAAGTCAAAAACCCCACAAGCCACAAGCTGAGATCCTGTCATATTTATTCACAAAAATCAGATCAATAAGGGTAGACCTAGAGTCATTTTTAAGGTTTGGTCTGGTGGGCTCAGTAATTAACTGGGAAAGACTGAGGTTACCACTGACTTCTTTAAGGTGCTTTGCAGCACCACTCAACCAGTCAATATTAAAATCACCCATGACAATCACCTCAGAGTCAATATATTGTGAAAGGAGCTCAGCTAATCTATCTAGAGAGCTAGCATCAGCAGAAGGGGGTCTGTAGACACCAATTACATATATAAAATTGTTGATCCCCAACTCGACCTTTAAAACAAGTACTTCAAAACACATTGGGATAGTGACAGCATAAACAACAGAAGCCGAAAAACAAGATTTAACATAAATAACTACCCCACCACCCCTACCTACCCTATCAATTCTAAACACATTAAAATCATGTAGATCTATTGTGGAGTCAGAATCAGATTTCTTCAACCAGGACTCAGATATGACTAATATATCTGGATCAGCCTGTGCTACCAGTATTCTAAGATGGTCCAACTTCTGGTGCTGAAGGAGACTTCTAATGTTCAGGTGAATCAATCCCAACCCTTTCCTTTCTTTAAAGGTATGTGGATTATTTAGAGAAAGTGGTGTGGAATCTGACTCACGAGATAAATAAATAGAAGACTGTAAAGTGACTGATATTAAGTTGGAGTGATTTACAGTATGCCAATGTGTTGGGTAATGATCATGAACCCTATCAGAAATCATGACTTCTATATTAAAAGTAATAGGTGGTAGAGGGAGATCAGACAGATTAAAAGCAGACAACATAATAACAGACGTGTTGGAGAAGGAGTGTTCAGCAGGACCCATTTTAGGATGCTCCTCAAAATGACCAGGAGAAGATTCTAGTGCAGGGTCATGCTGAGGTGTATATCAATCTGAGTTAAAAGCAATGTACTGGATATAATTACGTGTAAGCTGTTGAATGCCCTTTAGACTGGGATGCAGGCCATCCAGTTTATAGAGGTCATTTCTGGTCCAAAAGTAATCAAAGTTACTAATAAATCCATGTGCTGTTGCAGTACAAAATGATTTTAGCCATTCGTGGAGGCTAAAAATACGACTAAAATGTTCTGGACTTTTTGAGGGAGCTGGGATAGGACCAGAGAACACACAGGTTCTACCCAGGCTCTGTATCGTCATTGCAAGAGAATCCAGCTGGTCACGGAGATCAACAGATTGACCACGCATGACATTATTAGTACCAACATGGATAATCAGTGTGTGAGCTGAGGGATGGAGGTCAGTTAGCACTGGAATCAATTCTGTAATATCAGAAACCTTATTGCCTGGGAGACAGAAAGTGACAGCACCTGGAAGTTCAACAGATCTAACAATGGAGTCGCCAATGATCAGAATTTCAGGTTGGCCATTCCTGCACCCCCCCATGTAAACAGAGAGTTTGGGGTGAAGAAGAGTCTGACTGTTAGCTACACCAGTAGGCCTGCCACGATAACAAATGTTGCTGGGCGATTAATTGCCCCCGAAAATATCGCGATAAGCGATATTATTGCGACCGGTTAGAGAATTTTTTTTTGAGAAATTTATTTCCCAAAACCTTTATTTTGAAGCCCACCGCTCCGTCTTTTCCGGTGTTTTAGACTTTTATTTTGAAGCCCACCGACCGGACCGGAAGTATTGTTGTGATTATCCTAGCTTGCTGATGCTGCTGGTGGACTGGGGCCAGCTAACGTTAGCTTGCTGATGCTACTACTACTTCGACATGCTGCTAATGGGCTGGGGCCAGCTAACGTTAGCTTGCTGATGCTGCTGGTAGATCGACATGCTGCTAGTGGACTGGGGCCAGTTAACGTTAGCTTGCTGATGCTACTAGTAGATCGACATGAGCTAATGATAAAACAAATGTTGAGATTGTTGGTGAACAACTAACTTTAAGTTAGTTTTAACGTTAGCTACTAACGTTAAAACGCTAACGTTACACTACAAATAACGCTACTTGGTTAAAAGGAGCAACACTATTGAGAAATGTAGTTAAGCTATGTGGTGTTGCCCCACGGAGCTCCTGTGCTGTGCTCTCTGCTCTGTAGTAAAGCCAGCGGCCCGCCTCCCAACACGGACAGTGACTGACAAGGGGCACTGGTTCCGCCTCATTAAAACAAACGCGCAAATAGTAATTAATCGCGCCCGTCAAAATCATTGCATTAATTTTAATTATCGCGGCAATTAATCGATTTATTGCTTATCGCGGCAGGCCTATACACCAGCCACCAGGGCGGTGTCTGGAGCAGTAGTTGTATGCTGTTCACCTGGGCAGGAAGACGGCCGCGAATCATCACAGGTGATGTCATCATCGCTGGCCACAGTGTCCAGAGGTGCATTGTGTTGATGAGAGGAACGTTGAAGGCCGGCAGGAGAGATCCCAGAGTGGAAGACAACAGGAGGAGAGCAGTGCCGACGGCGCTTCCCGCTGGACACAGGGAACGTCGGGGAAAACCGTCTCTTCCTCACAGAGCTGGAGAAGTTAGCTCCAGAGTAACCCACTGCAGGCTGCTCCAAAAAAGCCGGACAGACAGTCGACGCGCCTGTGGAAGCTAACTCTGTTAGCCCTTCAAGTGGAGCAAACTGGTTGTACAGCTGAAACGGGTCATCATCCACGTTTGGGGAGAACAGGGGGAGCGATACCCTCCTCCCTTTACCCTGCTTTACTACACGCGACCATGGAAGAGGAAGCGCAGTAGAAGAAGGGTTTTCCAGGAGATCCAACCGGGAGACGAGCAGAGCCTTTTGCTGGATGATGTCGTCCAGGAGGCACTCAATAGTACGGAGACCGCGCCTGAGACTGGATAACTCGGTTTCCACTGTGGTGAGTGTTGACATGACACTAGGGGAGAGGTAGACAGAGCAGGCGGATCTCCTCACTTTTTTTTACCACTTGACCGGCCGGTCAAACAAACTGTGTTCCAGAACTAGTACCTTGTTCATTAACTTTTTTATAATAAACTACCTCAAAAGTGTTTAATTCTTTACTTCTTTTCAAATCTTATTATTACAGATCGGGGTTTCCAAGTTTAAAATCCCGACACCACTAACGCTAACTAAGCTAAGCTAACTAACGTTAGCCACTAACACTAGCTAAGCTAAACTAACCCTGGAAACACTCACAGCGGAGAAATAATCCGCAACACCAATTTCAGTTTCGAGTTACATTAGTGAGGAAAGGGGGGGGGGGGGCTGAGCCTCTCTCCCTCTCTCTCACTCGCTCTCTCTCTACATTCAATGATTTAAAGTAGCCAAACATTACACTATAAAAACAAACTCGATAGTTGATGATAAACTTAATTTCATTAGCTGAAATATTCTAAAATCATTATGTCTGCTAAGCCATTCTGTGTGTGTGTGTGTGTGTGTGTGTGTGTGTGTGTGTGTGTGTGTGTGTGTGTGTGTGTGTGTGTGTGTGTGTGTGTGTGTGTGTGTGTGTGTGTGTGTGTGTGTGTGTGTGTGTGTGTGTGTGTGTGTGTGTGTGTGTGTGTGTGTGTGTGTGTGTGTGTGTGTCCCATCAGATGAGGTCAGAGGAGTTAGATAGTATTTACTGAGGATGGCCAGATAATGTTGACATTTAAACTTAAAAAAAGAATAATGCATAATAAATGTATACATTCAAAAAATGTATATATATATATATATAAAATGGTTGTAGGAATGGTTTGGGAGAGGGAGGTAGGGAGGGGTTTTAGTTTGTGTGGTGTGATAACAATGTTGAAATTGAGAAGTTTAGATTTAGTTTAGTTTAGTTTTACAACAGAAATAAAAATGTTGTTATGAAAGACGGTACCCAACCCTACCCACCACACAGGTGTAATAAGTTCCACAACCAAACAAATAAGACTTTCATGTAAGTAAATACAACTTAGCACCCTCTGCTGTACAATTAATATACTAAACCTACTGCTGGTTTGATTGAATGATTGAAAACTTTATTAACAGATTGCAGAATGGGTACAATACAGTACAGCTCAATACACACAATTGTTAAGGGGATGCAGACCAGAGAAAGACTTTCGTCTTGTTTACATCAGGTTCCCCCATTTTCAATTCATCAGGACATATATGACATACATGACATACAGATAGTCAGTACTGCTACATCTATACATTTATGACATACCAGATTTGCAAATACAGTACTGTTTGTGATACAGAAGGAGTCAGGAAAAGGGAGTATATACATTTGACGTAGAAACTGTACATTGGAGGAGGTTGGGTGGGGGGGTTGGGTACACTGGGATATTGACAACTGTAGTAAATTCCTACAGAATCCTACAATAATCTAAGGTTATTGTACTACAGTACAATGAGATTGCTTATCTGGAAGGAGGAGAAAGGGATCATATTGATAGAATTGTTGGTCTCTTCATCTGACTTAAAGCAGATGGAAGAAATAAACGTGTAGCCAGACAAAACCATGAACTATAGTTCAACTCAGCATTTATTTGAGCCAGAGGCCAAGGTGAATAAGAAGTTTGCCTTTTGCATACAAAAGATTATCAGAAAACATCAACATGGCTGCCTGTGTACAGAAATCACAATAAGGTTTGCATTCTCAAACCCCAATATGTACAGAAACAGTCACTTGGTTAACATAATTTGAACATAGAGAATTTACTGTACACATTATACATGAGTAAATCTGGTTTACAGATCAGGGATCTGTACATTACTCTAATCTATAAACAACCATTGGTGTTTCCCATGATTTACTCACGTAAAATGCAATCAGCTCACAGTAGTCTCTGGGTGGGGCGCGGGGAGCACGCAGATCGGGGTTGAGATCTGGGCTCCAGACTAACATTTTGTGTCCCCTTATATCCTATAATTTCTAGCCAATAATAGCACATTTTACTAATATGCTCCTCCAATCCGGCTGGTTCTTCTGGAAGGGCGGTCCGCCCTTCCCCCTGGTTTCCTCTGGGGGGGGCTGGTTGCCCCCCCCCCCTCCTCGATTTCCTGTGTGGGTCTTGTCCCACGGGTGGGGGCTGGTGTGATGTCATCTGGTGGGGTGGTGTGAATAGCCCCCCCCTTTGGGCCATAGCTTGGGAACAGAAGGGCCTACCTATTACCATACGTACTAACCAGAATTCTATAACAAGAGTGTAATCACCCTTCAAACTTTTTACCAACTGTATTTCCTGTATATATGAATTTACCCATTTCTAATATTATGGTTTACTCTTTTGATACTAAACAGTTGATTAATAGATAACTTTGTTTGTGACTTAGTGTCCATGACTAATCATTTCTTCAGCATGTCTAAACTGGCCTGCCCTGTGGTCAAGCCCAGCTGTCTTTGATCAGCATTTACATACAGTCAGTTCGAAAAGGTGTTTGTTCTCCTCTCTAATTTAGTCATTGTTTGAGTGGGGGTTGAGAATGGCTCTTGCTGTTATCTTCTGCAGCTGTCTCAACTGACAGTTGAGACTGTTTTAGCCACTGAGTCTCTCTCTGCTATTGAAAGATACATCTGGCTTTACATTATGGGTCTCTAATTTATTCACACCTATTAATTATGAAATTCAACGTCAATACTACCACATTCCCCACTTTGACGATTCTTATCGTCACATACGATATATTGACTTGATTTTCTATACATACTAACCATACATTTAAATAATAAAAATCATTTTTTCAAAATTAAAATTCATTTCTTCACATTTCTCCATTTTTTCTTTTTCCATTTTTCTTTGGTACATATCATCAATGAGTTTTTTCCTTCTTGAGGCTCATTAGCCAAAGGCCTACTTTTTAAACAACAATTTTTGGGTTTGTTGAAAACAATAAAACAATTTAATCTAATCCTTAAAAACCCATTTTTCTTAAGTTACAGCACTTTTGATTCCACATTCTTTCATAAGATCTAGGGGAGACACAAAAATAATTTTTTTACATAAAAAAAAACATTTTTACATACATTTTGCTTTTTTTTCTGTTAATTCCTTTTCTAAGACAGCACAATCACATTTGCATAATCAAATCAGTTGGTCTTCTCACCTATCCTCCCCCCTTTATGAACATATCATGGACATAATACCTACCACCTCGTCGCCGCATCAGTCGGGCAGGGAAGGCGGAGCATCACCCAAGGAATTTTTTTTTTCACCACCTCACTTTGGCCATAATCTACGCCTAATATTCTACCTATGTGAATGTGTTTAGTACCCCTGCGTTGTGTCATAACCTATATCAGTTGCTACCGTTCAGTTACCTCCCGTTCAACATACCAATCAAACACCACATTCCACAGAGGCCCTCGCTCAACTTCTTGCACAGTCTCTGACCGTTTTCGCCTCCCCCTTCACCCCGTTTGTAGGCCTGTGATCTCGTCACATTCTGACCCCTGACTGTATGTCTTTGGATCTACAGACGACTCTGCCAGTCTGGCGGTTTTTCCCAAACCTTTGGCCGCTGCTCTCGGGGCTATGTTGAAGGAGGGGCCAGCGTCCACAAGCGACCTCTTTCCACAATCCAACAATCTCCCACAGGAAATGACTGAACGGGTTCACACCATTGTGTCGTAATCTAATGAAATGTATCCCTACACATCCTCCCTGATTCCTCTACCTGTGACGGTCCGTCTTCCCCCCTCCACTGAAATCTGCGAGGGAATACACAAAACAAATTTCTTTTCACATAACATGTCAAATATTTTCAAGAGAAACCAAATGGTAATCATATGCAAACGTGATGGGGCCACTTAGCTTTCGTTGACACACTGTTGACGTTCTGACGCCACCTCCTCCAGCTTTCTCCACTCACCCAGACCATAACAGATGAGAAATAAGAAACAAAAGGCAAATAATCAAAAAAACATCCCAACAGACCTCACATGTGAAATTAAATTACCATTCATACCCAAAACCATAAAATCAACAAACTCCAAACTTAGACCACCTCAATGGTTATTTAGAAAGAAAAGAAAAGAAATTTAAAACCTTACATCTAAACCTCATCACACCTGTCATTGTGATTTTGACACCTCTCAAGCCAGCACAGTCACCCCTTCAGGCCACACACTCAAAAATTTAAATAAACACACGTATTGAGTGACCACCCATTCTAAAAGAAACAATACCAAATGAAAGCAATAAAATAAAACTCCTATACCTAAGTGAATAAAATCACTCTAATTCTTATTGCTCTGCAAATGACTATGTGTATCTTTAATTCTAACCTGTCCTCCTACGTGTAAAAATATATCACTCGCTCACACCACAGTTTCAATCACCCACTGAAATTAACACATCCTGACACGCACTCACACGCCACTCAATTCATTCACAGTTACATTGATCATTTGAACCTATGAACCTAAACAAATACTTTCAAACTCTCTCTCATACAACTCGTTAATCAACCACAGACCGACAATGGGTTAGTTTTGTTCCTCCCTCTTCTGCTCTCTCATCAGGCTACACTCATCTCCGGCTAATACAATCCACACTTAATTTCTACACTCCTACCTACTGCCAGAAAGAGTCTAGGAACTCTCCCTCAACGACAGAACCTCAAAGCATTCCTAGTACCTTGAGAGTCTACCGCTATTCCCCCTAACCAAAAAGCTAGCCCTCCAAAAGTCATAACCCCATTGAACGACTACCTCCCTGATTGTCTCACTCACCCAGCTGTCTTTGATCAGCATTTACATACAGTCAGTTCGAAAAGGTGTTTGTTCTCCTCTCTAATTTAGTCATTGTTTGAGTGGGGGTTGAGAATGGCTCTTGCTGTTATCTGCTGCAGCTGTCTCAACTGACAGTTGAGACTGTTTTAGCCACTGAGTCTCTCTCTGCTATTGAAAGATACATCTGGCTTTACATTATGGGTCTCTAATTTATTCACACCTATTAATTATGAAATTCAACGTCAATACTACCACACAACCATACTGGGTAATCTACATTGGAGGTGGTTGGGGGGGGGGCACACTGTATAAACAAGCAAAACTGTACATTGAGGGGGGGGGGGAGAAACTGTACAAACAAACAAAATTGTACATTGGACTATTGACAAAACCATACTAGGTAAATGACTGTACATTGGAGGGGGTTGGGTTAGGATATTTACAGGGGCCAGTGTTGAATTGCAGTCTCCCGTAGGTGTCCCTTGAGAGAGGTTTTGAAAGTGGGTAGTGATCCACATTCCTTTACAGCTTTGGGTAGGGCGTTCCACATTGATGTGGCATAATTGCGAAACGTGTTTAGTCCCTTATTTGAGCCGAATCTGGGTTTAACATGATTTGTGGAGCTCCCTCTGGTGTTGTGATCGTGGTATTCACTGACCTTTGGGAAGTATTTTGACATGTACATGGTTCTGTAGTGTGCGGGCATTTCAATAGAACAAACTGCTCGCTCACACATGCATGCATTCACACAGACGCACACGCAGCCTTACGGCACGGGCACACTGCTGACGAATGAATTTCACGCTCGGCTCCCTCGTGAGATCGCGCGCCTGGCCAGGCACACACCTCCCCCCGGGACTATATAAGCGTGCGGCGCGCAGGGAGGAATGCACATTCAACAGAGTTGTTGAAGTTGCAGGGATATATTGGTCCGAATATGAAGGCAACGTAAAATTCAGTAATATTTGTAGTAATAGTGTTTCTTTATGTAAAATATTGTATGTTTACACAAAGGTAATATATGATGACTTTACACTGCACCAGAAATATAGGGTAGGTTACCCTGATTCATAGAAGGTATAACACTTGATACTGACTCAAAGAATAAGCTCAGAATTGCCTAAAATATGTCCTGGCAAACCTTTGTCTATATGTAGGCTTTAGAGGGTTAAATAGTTAGTTACATATCGATTTTTCATTGTGTTCGCTGACTTTCTGTGGCGTTTTATGGGGGAACTTTTATAATGAAGCATGCAGGCAGGCCAAGGGTTTGGTTTATAAACAACTTCTGCAACTCCGTTGTTACAGTTTGGCCAACATGACAACCCTTTTTTATCTTGTATCCCTGGACCTTGTTTTGATGTTGTGTTTTGTGTATCCTTGTATGTTTTATCTGTACCGTATATGATATTGTCTTTAACGCAATCAGTGCCAGATATTAGACGGGCCCCACTCTAGGAAGGCCAGCTTTTCATTACAAGTTTTCACTGTGTGTCACGTTGTTTGTAGAGCTAAATCTATATTTTATATTATAGCTATGTATCCAATGTTATTGTCAATTGACAGTATGAACCTTCCGTTCAATATGCCATAAAGAAATATTTTTTTCATCAATACGTTCCCGTTTTATACCGTGATGAATATGAGTGTTATATCGGAATGATCTGGGATAATTCCTGCAAAGCTATTTATAAGGCGCTAAGCTAATAACGTTAAATCCATTGGCGTTTCGGCCCTACACAAGCTAGAGTTAAAATTCCAAATGCATATGATCGGTATTATGTTCCACCATGAATGCATACAAGGGGGCGGGGGAAGTCGTTTCTGATTATTGATTACCAGAATGCTAAAAATGCTAATCAGCTGGATCGGTATGAAAACATTGCACAATCAAGCCAGAATCAGATAGTCCTTACCTGTGGCCAGGAGTATTCCAAAAATAATATTCCAATTGTTTGATCGCCATCTGGTACATCCAATGTCGATTAGGGCCACGGCATAATCAATCACAGCATATGCATCGGATGTCCTGTAGACGTTTGGATGCGACCGATTGAACCTATAGCCTTGCCGTCTAGTAAAGATCTGTGCCCCGAGACCTTACTTACAGTGTAACACAAGGGTCTGGAACAGGGTTTACTGCAGCCTTCGGACTCCCAATATGCATTTTCCAGCCAAAATACAGCTCTGTGACAGTGAATCGGATATTAATATCAAACCAAAAACGTAATATTACGTGGCTGGCACCCAACGGTTGTCGGGCAAACACATACTGTAATATTACGTGGATGGCCCCCATTGAGTTAATAAAGCTTAAAGAAAAACATACAAAAATCATTGACTTTGTGAATTCACCCAGCAAAGGAATATTGACAAGAACAAATTATGTTCTGTTACTTCTGATGACCAACTTTACCATCAAGAGCAAACTGTGTTCTATTACTTCTGATGACTGACTTTATCATAAAGTATGACTTTAGTGTATCTGTGCTTAGCGCCTGATCCAAAGAGTATTGATATACAGTACTGTACATACTGGCGGTACAGTGGTATACATTGTATATATATTAATGACATGAAATCGGCATGCGATTGCAACCTGTTCCTGTTTGCTGACGACTCGGCACTCCTGGTCTCTGACAGGGATAAGTCTAAAGTGGAAAGTGTCCTGAGCAATGAAATGAAAAAGATCTGCTCTTGGCTCAGTGACAATAAATTGTCTCTTCATCTGGGAAAAACAGAGGCCATACTCTTTGGGTCAAACGCCAACCTAAAGAAATCCCAGGGTTTTAAAATTAGAGTAGGTGAAAACATTATTGAGGATAAAGAGGAGGTCACCTACCTGGGCTTTATTTTAAATAACAAACTTTCTAACGAAAAAATGGCACAAAAAGTTATTACTAAGGTCAATCAAAAAACCAAATTTTTATTTAGAATTTCCTCGTTCATAAATAGAAACGCTCTGAGGACCCTAGCTGGAGCCCTCATCCAATGTCACTTTGACTATGCTTGCACTTCATGGTACAGCAACATATCAAAACAAATGAAGACAAAGCTCCAGACCTCCCAAAACAAACTAGTGAGACTCCTGCACAACCTTCACTTTAGGACTCACCTAACGCCAGCCCACTTTAGCAGTCTGGGATGGCTTAGGGTTGAAGAAAGGGTACACCAGCTTAAAATGCTACTGGTTTTTAAAGTACTGAAAGAAACGGTCCCCAAGTACCTAGTAAATTATTTTAATAAAGTAGGAGATGTCCACAAACAGGCCACAAGAGGGAGCCCCACGGACCTGGTCCCGCCGAGAGTCAGGAAATGCATGCATGGGGAAAGATGCATTTTTTTTACTCGGCTACGGTAATGTGGAATGCCCTGCCAACATTCATAAAACTCCTGAACTCCCCTCTCGGATTTAAATCCGCCCTAAAAACATGGCTCAGCAGCAACTCAAATTGGTCTTAAAATGTTTTTTATCTCTTTTATCATAACTTGGCTTTTATTTCTTTTATCATGAGTTGCTTTTAACACTGCCGGAAAACGCCTAAACACGTCATTCCCGGCCATGCTCAAGTTGCCGAAGATGCTTTACAGCGTCTTTAATATCAATATTTCAAAAATCTGGGATCGGATTCATATTTCCCCTCCGCTGGCCTGAGATCCACCAGGAGGACCCACTGAGCTCTCTGGCGGTTCAGGAGCGCCATCTGGTGGCCGATCGGCGCAATCGCTTTACAGGAAGTGCTATGGAGATTGTGCTGGTCGGCCGTATTACTTCCGGGCACTAGCTATAGGTTCCGGGACTCGATCTCGACACACTACATAGCGATCGATTGCCAATAACTTGATAAACAACATGATTTGGACGTATATACCATTATACAAGCTGGAGATGGACCGGGTAAATCGACATCCCATAATGGTAAAATGTCTACTCTACGATGATCGCCCAACGGCGCGCGGAGACTGGGGTGAGTTTTAGCGTGTAAAGTTACCGTCTTCGATACTAACTGCTATTATCAACATTTGACCCACATTAGATGATTGGTATAACGCTGCCCACGGAATTATAAACGCCCCCTAGCCCATCCGGTCAACATCAGATGACGTGTAGTAACTTCTAGAAGTACGTCTAGTTGGAATTTTTTATATCACGCTGATTGCCATAAAACTGTATTGCATCATCAATATAATGTATTTGGGGCTATAGATCACGTTCTGGAGAAAGCTGCAGAAAGAGATGAAAACATACTTATACATTAGACCATACGTTACTATGAATATGTGAATGAAAAAGTTTAACGTTGCTACACAATGAACAATACATATAGGACTTTGAATGGGCCCTAATAATGGCAATGTAGCAATAGAATTTAAAAAGTTATAGCCCTGCAAAGAAGGGGACTTTCTCTATAGACAAATAGAGCCGGCAACCTACGGTTGATAATGAATTTAACCCATGGCAGCCAAAGTGTTAAGGGTTGCGGATTTTCTTTTAACATTAGTTAACTGTATGAGTTGTCAGGTTAGGTGTTTTTATACACATTTTTAGGATGTATCCTGTCTAGTGTACATGTCCATTTGTGTTTCTGTGCCTTTTTATGTTCCATGTATGGACCACAATGGAAACAAGCCTTGGCTTTATTGTGTTTTATCCATTTTTGACCAGCGTTGTTGACACTGTTATTGTCTTGTCTTTTAAAATGTTTTTGTCCTACGATTTGTGTCAAAATAAAGTATTTCAATTCAATTCAATTCAGTGGTTAGCACTGTTGCCTCGCAGCAAGAAACCCCAGCAGGAGGCCTTTCTGTGTGGAGTTTGCATGTTCTCCCCATGTTTCCTCCCACACCAAAATACACGAATGCTAGGTTTCCTGCCATTGCCCTTGACCAGGGTACTGGCATTACAACAGGAGTTGGTCCCTGGGCACCGCAATGAGGACTTACTTCTTAGTATATATTTTATTATATATATATATTTTTTTTTTACAGTACCAAAATATGGCGCCGGTGGATCTCACGTGAATCGGTACTCTGTAGTACCGACGTGATTCGGTCGGTACCCTTAAAAGTACCGGATTTGGTACCCATCCCTACCTGGTGGTGCATGAAATATGTTGGAAGAAGTTTGGCATAACCTTTTTTAGATTTGCCTTTATTGAAGTCGCCAGCCACCACCATGGCCGCGTCTGGATGTTTGATCTGATACCGGCCTAACGTATCCTGAAGGTCCGCTAGTGCCCTGCCGTTATCAACTTGGGGTGGAATGTAGACGGCTGTGATGATGATGGCTGTGAAATACATTTGAATGCATACAGAAATTGTTGTTGCACTCCTACTAACTGTACGCTGGCAGGAGGGAAGCTTTTATCTGATGGTAGTTATCACTACAGGCGCTCTAGGCTGGGCCTAGTTCCACTCCAACAGCTGGTTCTCATCAACACAACAAGGTGCCATCTGGCCCAGAAACAGGCCATGCCATGTCAAGCCAGGCCAGGCCAGAGCACGGCCTAAACATCTGCTGTACATCTACAGTAGCTGCTCACTTCCTCTATCCTGCCCTGTCTTATCCTATACTCTGTTCTGTTCTCTTCCCCTTTACTATCTTCATCTCTCTTCTCAAACAACATTTTCTTTTTATATTCTCTCTTTTCATCTCTTCTCCTCTTTTTATATGATGTTTTATCTTCTGTTCTCTTCACATATCTCCTTTCCCTTCTTTGTATCCTCTCTTCTGTCCTCCCTCTCTCCTCCTTCATCCCCTTTAATATTTTCTTGTCTTCTCTCTCTCATCTGTCCTCTAGTCTTCTCTCTTTTTTCCCTTTTCTTCTCTCTCTTATATTCTTTCCTCTTCTCTTCTCCTCTCCTATCTTCTCATCCTTCTCTCCTCTTCTCTCCTCCCTTCTCCTCTTTCTCAAATGATCTTCTCTCTCCTCTCCTCTTTTCTCATTTCTTCTCCTCTTCTCTCATCGTCTCCTCTTTCCTCTCTTCTCTCTCTTCTCTCACATTTACATTTTGTCATTTAGCTGATGCTTTTATCCAAAGTGACTTACAAGTTATGCAGTACGACAGTCAGAAGGAAGGGTACAACTCTTACAGCTGAGTAACAATGATCATCAAACAGTGCTGAAACTTGGGTGTTGCAGTGTTGAGTGCATAGTAGTAAATACATATTAGTATAGTAGGAAGAGTGCATGATGGTGTAAGACAGTAAGAAGGTTAGTGTTTATTTTTTAAATATATTTCTTTCATTTCAGATTGAAGAATTGGTTTTTGTAGTCGACGGCGATGTCGGGTTTCGGCTGTCCTAACTGTGGTGGGAAGTTCGTTCCACCATTGTGGAGTGAGGACAGATAATAGGCGGCTTCTCCTTGATGACCCTCCCGGAGCTCGGATAGGAGTGGTTCTGAGGCGGCCAGAGAATGTAGAGCGTAGGGGTCTTGAGGGTGTTTAGTAAGAGACCATTGACCGGAGGGAGGCAGGAACTGTTCCCTTCGCCTCGCGATATGCCAGGTCAAGGACCTTTGCAAGTGCAGGTTCCTAAGAAGTGGGGTAACATGGGCTGACTTTGGTAGGTTGGAGATCAGGCGAGCGGCTGCGTTCTGGATGAGTTGAAGAGGCTTGGAAGACATGACTGTTGATTGGACAAGGAGTTGAGTGGCTTATTTTGTCAGGAAAGGGTGGATCCTTCTGACATTGCTCAGGAGGAATCTACAGGTTCTGGCTGTTGCGGCGATGTGAGCGGAGAAGTTCAGGCAATCGTTAAGGACTACACCAAGGTTCTTGGCGGTCGGGGATGAGGCCATGGCTACATTTTCCACTGTGATTGAAAGGTCGGTCAGCTGGGAGGATTTGGCCGGCAGGTGAAGCAATTCTGTTTTGCTTAGGTTCAGTTTTAGGTGGTTGGTCGTCATCCAGGCAGAGATGTCGGACAGACAGGCCGAGATCCGCTCAGAGACGTGGATATCTGAGGGAGGAAAGGAGAGGAAGAGTTGAGTATCATCGGCAGAGCAATGATACGAGAAGGCATGAGACGTGATAATGTTACCCAGAGATTTGGTGTAGAGGGAGAAGAGGAGGGGGTGGAGTGAGGAGAGAGGACATGGTGGTGTGGAGTTTGCGAAGGTTTTTAGCATAGGCCTCGATCGTATGGTGAAAGAAAGAAGCTTTGGCAGTAGTAATGGTTTTGGAGAAAACTAACAAGATGTTATGATAGGTGGTGATGTCACCAGTGAGGCGTGACTTTCTTTTTTTTTTTTTTTACTTTATTTTTTAGCGTTTATCGCTTTTCTGGTCAAGCATGACCGACAGTTGTAGGGTGAAACGGGAGAGAGAGCAGGGGGAGACATTCGGCAAATGACGGCGAGTCCGGGAATCGAACTCGGAGTCAACCAGATCCGTGACGCAGCACGGAGTCCCGCGACGCAGCGCGGTAACATGGTGTGCTACTGGAGCACCCCTGAGGCGTGACTTTCTATACTTCCTCTCTGTCTTTCTTCTCTCACTGCATCCGACAGCCATGGACTGGGGGGGGGGGGACAGTGAGCAGGCTTCTCGGCGAGGGGACAGAGCTTGTCAAAGGAGGTTGAGAGGGCTGAAAGGAGGGTGGAGGTTGCCGTATCTGAGGGTAGAGCAGAGAAAGTCTCACTCAAAGGTAGAGCGGATAGGATGTCTGAAGAGAGGGTGGAGGGGGATAGGGAATGCAGGTTGCGTCTGACTGATCTGGTTTGGAATGGATGGTTTGGGGTTAAGCATAAGAGTAAGTGAGAAGGATATGAAAAAGTAGTCAGATAACTGAAGGGGAGTTACCATGGTGTTAATGATGCTGGAGTTACGGGAGAATATGAGATCCAAGGAGCTGCCTGCTTTGTGGGTGGGAGGCATGACAGTGGGAGTCAGGTCAAAGGATTGTAGGAGAGAGACCACTGTGTCTGACTGAGACGAGTCAGGCAGGTTGAAGTCACCCATTAGGAGGAAGGGGGTTCCATCTTCTGGGAAAGAGCCTAGAAGCATATCCAGCTCATCTGGGAAGTCATCGAGGGGACCTGGATGGCGATAGAGAGTAACAATGGTGAGATTGAATGGATTAGAGACAGATACTGCATGATATTCGAGAGAGGAGAGTGACAGGTTTGGAAATTATATTGAGTTACTTTGTAGACCATGAGGGAGAGGTAAAAAAATCAGTGCCTCCACCACGTCTGGAGGGTCGTGGTGTGTGAGAGAAGTTATAGTTTGTAGATAAGGCTGCCAGTGTTGTTATCCATGTTTCAATAAGAGCCAGAAGCTGGAGGTTTTGATTATGGGTGTAGGCAGTAATGAAGTCTGCTTTCCTGATAGTTCCATAAGCCTCCACATAGGGAGGGTATCAATTATTGCCTTCCGGCCAACGTTTGGAGGCCCCTGCAGCTAAAAACAATAGATGATACAAATTCTCATTTATACCTATCTCCATTTGTGCCATTTATTGGAAGAGGCAGGAGAGGGCAGCTTTGAGGTGGGTGGGGGATGGTTGTGGTTGCTTGTTTGGCTGTTGTCATCATCTGATCCTGCGACCATGTCTGCATGTCTGTCTGTGTTCTTCTTGTTTATGTATGTTTGCTGTGTTTTGTTTGGAGCTCCTATTTATCTGCTGTAACATGAATTGCCCAGTTTGGGACATACTAATAAACTTGACCTTGACTTGACATACAGTGATATAGGTATATTTGTGGCTGTGGGGGAGAGGGGGGGGGGGGGTAGGAAAGATTAGCAGGATTGCTCCCAAACTGGCGTGGATGGCTTGAAGCTGGTGTTGGACTGGGTAGGAAACACATTGTCAAAGGGGATATGTGTGAGTGGCAGAAGGACAGGTGAGGAGGGGAGGAAGAGAGATAGAAAAATGTCAAAGAGGAAGGGAAATAACATTTTAAAGAATAGGTTTCTCCCTCAGATAACTCCTGTAGGAAAACTCCTCTTTGTCCCTCTTCGTACGCTTCACTGACGCTTATCCAGCATGCATTTAGATCTCACTCATTACTGACGTCAGACACTTGTGTGCTGCTTGACACCTGACCCTGGGCGTTGATGGATCAATTTGCAGAACAAAAGGCCAGTTTTAAAGCAATGTTTCTCCGTAGCTGTCCTCATCCTTCAAGCTGTTGTCTCCCCCCTCCTCCTCTTCTCTTCTCTCTTCTCCTATCTCCTCTCTTCCTCTCTCCTCTCCATCCAGTTGGTGTAGTTTTTTACAGTAACAAGCTGAACAGATAAACGTTGGCAGGTGGTTTAGTTTATTAACAAGGTGAACAGATGAACGTTGGCAGGTGGTTTGGTTTATTAACAAGGTGAACAGGTACAAGTTGGCAGGTGTAGAAGCTGCTTTACTGTGACTGGGAAGGCAGTTGGCAATGGATTTTAACACCGCTCCTCTGACTGGTCAAGAAGACCAAGAGAAACAAGACCAGACCCAGAGATACTAGACCAGACCCTCCTATAGCTGGTCCAGAAAACCTAGAAAGATCAGACCAGAGCCAGAGAGACAGGACCAGACCCAGAGAGACGGGACCAGACCCAGCGACACCAGACCAGAGAGACAGGACCAGACCCAGAGACACCAGACCAGAGAGACAGACCCAGAGAGACAGGACCAGACCAGAGAGACAGGACCAGACCCAGAGACACCAGACCAGAGAGACAGACCCAGAGAGACAGGACCAGACCCAGAGAGACAGGACCAGACCAGAGAGACAGGACCAGAGAGACCAGACCAGACCAGAGAGACAGGACCAGACCCAGAGACACCAGACCAGAGAGACCAGACCAGACCAGAGAGACCAGACCAGACCAGAGAGACAGGACCAGAGAGACCAGACCCAGAGACACCAGACCAGAGAGACAGGACCAGACCAGAGAGACCAGACCAGACCCAGAGACACCAGACCAGAGAGACAGGACCAGACCCAGAGACACCAGACCAGAGAGACAGGACCTGACCCAGAGAGACAGGACCAGGCCCAGAGAGACGGGACCAGACTTTAAAAGCTTTCTCCATTCAAGTGTTGTGCGTATTTACAGAGGAATCGATAACAGGAGGGAAGACGGAATGTATCCCCTTGATTCTAGGTGTGATTTTATTTATTTATTTTATGATGTTGGAAGATGTGATTTGATTTGATTTGATTTGAGGTGGTCCACCAGAACACGTCTTTACAACCAGACCACATCTCTTTGTTCCTTTTACCCAAGTACACCTCGCTCATCACAGATGTGAATCCCTCAGTTAGAACAGTCAACATTTGGCCTGAGGGGGCAGACTCTGAGCTGCAGCACCGGTTTCAACACACAAACTGAAAGTATGTTTGTCACTCAGGCCACCCTGGACTCCCACACTGGTATTGACTCCTACACCACCTCTGTTGTGGACTACATCAACTCCAGCATTGACTGTGTCACCTCCCTTAAACAGATCACTACATTCTCCAATCAGAAGCCGTGGATGAACAGCGGTCCATACACTACTAAAGGCATGTGACACTACTTTTAGATCTGGTGACACCCAGGCCAACTGTTCAGCGAGGGCTAACCTGAATAGGGAAATCAAGCGGACCAAGCACAGCCACAAGCTACGGGTTGAAGAGCACTTCAACAACTCTGACCCCTGGCACATGTGGCAGGGCATCCAGGCCATCACAGACGACCACTCTCCCCCAACCACTGACCCCTCCCTCCCTGATGAGCCCAATAACTTTTATGCCCGCTTTGACAGGGACAACCAGGAGGCGCCCACCAAGGCTGCCCTCCCTGCCAACCTCCAACCCCTCACTCTCTCCCCCACTGACGTGTGTACCGCACTGAGCAGGACTAATGCACGTAAGGCGGCTGGCCCTGATGGCATCCCCGGCCATGGGCTCAGTGCTGAGCAGCTGACAGAGGTCTTGACTGACATCTTCAACCTGTCACAAGCCCAGGCAGTTGTCCCAGCGTTAGGGATGGGAATCGAGAATCGGAATCGATTGAGAACCGGTTCCTAGTTGTCCGATTCCTGGAATCGCATGCCTCCGTGACTATCGATTCCTCTTATCGATGCCATGTTTTTCCGACAGTTGCGCATTTAAAAACAATAATGTTAGCGCCACGCATGCAGCCATAGCAGACTATTTGATTCCTTGACTAGGAAAACCTAGGGCTCGATATTGCGACCGTTTTGTGTGTGCAGTGAAAACTGAAAGTGCTTTGCATCCTAGTCAGGGCCGGACTGGGGAAATAATTCATACCGGGAGATATAGCGCGAAATATAGCCCCAGTCAGGCCACTTTTTAAGCGGGGGGTCTGGGGGTCCCCCACCAGGAAATTTTTTGTTACAAAGACTTAATTTCCTCCATTCTGGTGAATTTTAGTGCATGTGAATCACAAACTAATGAGCCAACAATTGCTTAGTACAATGTACTGTTATGGACCTCAAATAAAACTGTTGTGGCACTAGCAATGCTACTCTCTCCACCTTCAAAAAGAAAAAAGCAAGAGCACAACATATTTTTCTATTTACTATTATAATACAGTTAACCACTCTCTCCTGTAAGGGCCTTTCTTTTTCTTTGTTTTATCCCTCTCTCCTCCACCCTTTCTCTTTCTTCCACTGTCCATCTTGACATCAACGTTAATTGACTTTCGCTCTACTGTATCTCTCCCGAGTCCCTCACTACCTGGCTCATTGCCTGGCTGTTATTCTGCATCTGAGTGCCGTCTGCCATTCCATTCGCCGCCTCCGCTGTCAATCAGTTGTATCGCCTGGTCCCGCCTCCACCAATCACAAGCGGCAGCACGGCTCCATTGTGTGTGTGTGATCCGCCGGCCAGTGAGAGAGAGTCAGATAGTTCTCCAACTCTGTGGCAGACAGTGAAATCCTGGTTGTTCCCCACCCATCTAGGTTATCTAACTATCGCGCCGCGCCGCCGCCACAACTAGAAACAATCGCCTGGCAAAAAGAAATAAAAAAAAAATAATAATATATATATATATATTTTTTTTTTATATATAATTTTTTTTTAACCTGTGCAGGCCAGGCCACCGGGAAAACTCCCGGTGCTCCCGATGGCCAGTCCGGGCCTGATCCTAGTCATTCATTTACATGGTAAAGTAACGTTAGCCGCTAGCTAGCTAAATAGCCATGCTCATTGCAGAGAGAGACAGAGAGAGAACACTGAGCTGGCCTTTATTTATACAGACCGGTTATTGCTAACAAATTCTCTTTTGCAATAACGACCTTTTTACAGTTTTTGTATTTTTCTGACATGGGGGCTCAACAATAAATGATAAATGACAATCAGAAATGTCAAGGTGCATGTTGTTATTCTAACCAGCTTAGTTCTGTTGAATTTCCTATTTATTTATTTAAATTATAAATGTATCAAGAAGCGATAAGGGAATCGATAAAGAATCGAATCGATAAGCGGAATCGATAATGGAATTGTAACGATAAAATCTTATCAATTCCCATCCCTACCCAGCGTGCTTTTAAAGCACCTCCACTGTGCCAGTGTTGAAACACTCCTCCGCCTCGAGCCTTAATGACTTCCGCCCTGTTTCCCTGACCCCCATTATCATGAAGTGCTTTCAGAAACTGGTCCTGGCTCACCTCACATCTGGCCTCTCGCCCTCACTGGACAGACACCAATTCACCTACTGTGAGAACAGGAGCACGGAGGACACTATCTCCTCAGCGGTACATTCCAGTCCACCCTCTCCCACCTGGATGAGAGCAACACCCATGTGAGAATGCTGTTCACTGACTTCAGTTCAGCGTTCAACACCATCATCCCCTCCAAACTCATCTCCAAACTTGGTGACCTTGTAGAAACCAAGGACCTCGACATCAAGCCCTCTGTCTGCAACTGTATTTGTATGTTTTGTATTTATTGGTTTAAAATACAGAGACAGTGCTTAAGGAACATTACTGTAAATATGCCAGTTTAGCCAGATTGGCAAATTTTCAACCATATTCTCTGGGGCAGGTGTCATGAGCACTACAATAATTAAAGCACAGTACAATAATTAAAACACAGTAGGAATCAGTAGGTTACAAGCCTGCTGATAAAATACATTACATTAGCATGTACAATAATGCTGCACATATACCGTATATATTTTTATTCTTACCATATATATCTATCCACATCTGTCTGTACATGCCATGTTATCAAATCAAATTTATTTGTACGGCCCGACAACACACGTTAATGTCCCCATGGACCTACTCTTACTAGGTACACTGCAGGCCAGTATGACTACTACTGTACTATACTGTCTCTATACCTGTATCACTGTACAATAATATTACAACTCTGTACATACATCTGATTAGCACTACACTCAGTACTATTGCACTTTACTATTACATTTGCTCTCTGGTTGGATGCCAAACTATTCTAGCTGTATAATGACATCGAATTTACTATTATTTATATTAATATTATTTATATTTATAATATTATTATAGTTATTTTCATTGTGTTGGAAGATGTAGTACAAAGACATTCTTGTGCAAACGGAGCCCTTTTTCTTTTTGGTTTGTGACAACAACAACACAAATCCACCAAATCAAAGTTGAAAGCAGCCTACTGATCCAAGTTTGTTTTCCTCTCCGTTTGATTTGCGAGGCTTGATTCAATTCATCCATAAACAGCTCTAAGAAGAATAACGGTCTGTTTAGAGGCAGTTAAGTCGTGACTGTCGATACAGTATAAACTAGGGAAACAAGTGACGACATGTCATCTCTCATTGCCACTTCATTCATCTTTCATCGTTCTCTGAACCACAATGAAAGTTTTTAAGAGACCTTTTTTATCACACGTATCACGTGTTCTATACATGCACGTTGTGTTTTGTGTGCACGTAGGCATGCATGTACAATTAGCCGTTGCCTGCACATGTACGACGTCCTTTATTGTCTCTGTAGGTAAGTTTGTCTTGGACTCAGTTGCTGCAGACATGAGATATGATCTTATCATACAGATATGTTCTAACTTGACAACAGAAACATTTTACATACAGTAAAAGGACCCAGGGTTATTCCCCGTTGCAGTGTTTGCTGATACAATAACTGACAGGAAATATACTTGGGCCCAGGCGTAATTCTTCTTCTTTTTTTTTTTAACTTTTTTTCCTCTTTTTCTATTTTTCTCCCATCCCAATTCCTCTGTGCCAATTCTTCCCTCCCCTGTCTTGAACGTTGCTCGCATATGCCCCCCACTGGCCGGTTGTAGGGAGGATAGAAGCCTTGCATCACGTGTCCCCTCCGGTACACGAGGAAGCAGCCTGTCACATCTTTTCACCTGCCAGCGCGGACTCTCATTGGCGAGGTGTAACGTGTGGGAGGCTCACACTACCCCCGCCATTTCCTGTCTCTGCTGTGCAGGCGTCCCCAACCGACCTGTAGGAGTCGCTGTCCACAACGTCCAGATTACCACCCATCGACTTCCACCCGCTAATTCTGCCAATTGAATTAGTATGGCGGCTGGCCCAAGCCGGAGGCAACGCCGACAGCCGGAGTTGAACCCGGTGTACCCCCCCACCACCATGAACCTATTGCACAGCTCCTGTAGCCTCAAGCAACATTATTTAACTACATAACATTTTAGAGCCTTGCTAGCACAATTAGTTATAATAACTAAGAGATTCGCTGGGGATTTGATGTAAAAAGCAACAACATTGATGTAAAAAAAAAGAGAAGGAAAAGAATATATAAATGCATTGGTTTATGCACGGACAGGTTTTGTCCATACATGACTCAATGAGACCTTCTGATAGCGGGGTTAATAATTGACTAGAACACCATGATTCAATGAGACCTTCTGATAGCAGGGTTAATAATTGACTAGAACACCATGATTCAAGTTCAAGTTCAAGTTCTTTAATAGTTGTCATACAGAAGTACAGAATACTTTCATACAAAATGCTTCTTACTGTTACGCTCCAGAGACTGTGCTAGACAAGATAGTATCAAATAACATAATAACATAATATAGCATGAATTTAGAAGAAGAAAATGAGGTCACAGTGTTCGGTATAGACATATGTACAATGTTCTGAGTTACCATATAATATACAATACACAATACTATGCAGTGTACTAATGTACAGTACTATCTAGTGCAAAGCAGAAATGGGATGAGGTACAATTTTAGGTACAATTTACAGTAAGGTGTACGAGTTGTAGTGCAATCCTTCATCCATAAATATAAAGTGTGGGGAGTGGGTGCTACAGTGTGTTTGTTTAAAGTGGGTGTGTGCTATAAAGTGTGTGGAGTGGGTGCTACAGTGTGTTTGTTTAAAGTGAGTGTGTGCGTGTGGATGTGTGTGCTATGTGCGTTTGGTGGTTGTTGTTGTGTAGTGTTCATTCATTGTTCGTTTAGCAGCCTGATGGCCTGGGGATAGAAGCTACTTCTGAGTCTTTCTGTGCTCGCCTTGAGACTCCGGTATCGCTTGCCTGACCGCAGCAGTTCAAAGAGGCAGTTGTTCGGGTGACTGGAGTCTTTAATGATTCTCTTAGCCTTGCCCTTGCAACGCTTGTAGTAAATGTTCTGGAGGGTGGGGAGCCCCCCTCCAATTGTGCGTTCGGCTGAACGTGTCACTCTTTGTAGTCTGCTTCGGTCTTGTGCAGTGCTATTCCCAAACCAGGAGGTGATGTTGCCGGTCAAGATGCTCTCTATTGTACATGAGTAGAAGTTCTTAAGGATCTTCTGGCTGACTTGGAACTTCCTTAGGCGCCTGAGGAAGTAGAGGCGTTGTCGTGCCTTCTTCACCACACTGTTAATGTGTGTGGTCCATGTCAAGTCCTCGGATATGTAGGCTCCGAGGTACTTAAAGCTGTTGACTCTCTCAACCGGTGCCCCGTCGATGCTGAGGGGGCTGTAGTCCTTGACCCCCGACCTCCTGAAGTCCACAATCATCTCCTTTGTTTTGCTGACGTTCAGGGAGAGGCTGTTTTCCTGGCACCATCCCGCCAGGACCTTGACCTCTTCCAGGTAGGCCCTCTCGTCGTTGGCAGAGATCAGGCCCACCACCACTGTGTCGTCAGCAAATTTGACGATTGTATTGCTACTCCGCTGAGCCACACAGTCGTGTGTGTACAGGGAGTAGAGGAGGGGACTCAGAACACAGCCCTGGGGGGCCCCTATGTTGAGGGTGATGGATGAGGAGGTGCAGTTGCCTGCTCTCACCACCTGGGGTCTGCCAGTCAGGAAGTCCAAGACCCACTGGCAGAGGTCATAGCCCAAGCCCAGGTCCCTGAGCTTGGCTATGAGTATGGAGGGGACTATGGTATTGAATGCCGAGCTGTAGTCGATGAATAGCATTCTCACATAGTTCCCCTGCCTCTTGTCCAGGTGTGATGCTGCTGTGTGCAGCACATGGGATATGGCGTCCTCCGTGGACCTGTTGGGGCGGTATGCAAATTGCAGGGGGTCCATGTTGATGGGGAGGGAGGAGCAGATGTAGCCCTTTACTAGCTTCTCAAAGCACTTCATGGCTATGGAGGTGAGAGCTACAGGGCGGTAGTCGTTGAGGCAAGCAGGCTTGGATTTTTTGGGTACAGGGATAATAGTGGACTTCTTCAGGCAGGTGGGGATGACAGCCTGTTCTAAGGACAGGTTAAATATGTCAGTGAATACTGGGGCCAGTTGGTCGGCACAGACTTTTAGGACGCGGCCGGGGATGCCGTCCGGACCTGCTGCCTTCCTGATATTCACTTTTTTAAAGGTCCGCCTCACCTCATGCTCTGTTACCCTGAACACTGCGCCTCCATCAGCAGCCGACCCCCCCCCCCCCCATTGCCGAGGCTTGTGAGCTGGTGTTGTTATTACCAGCATCAAACCTCGCATAGAAGGTATTGAGGTCATTTGCTAAGGAGATGTCACTGTTCAGTTTGAGGGAGGCGCCTTTGTAGTCTGTCATCGTTTTGAGCCCCTGCCACATAGCTCTAGAGTCAGCTTGTTCAAACTGGAGTTCAATTTTATCCCTGTAGCGCCGTTTGGCCTCTGACACTGTCCTCCTTACGTTGTGTCGCGCCACCTTGTGGTCATTCATGTTGCCTGCCACTAGGCCGTCATTGTATGCTTTGGTGCGCTCTCTCAGAGCTTCACGGACGGATTTGTCTACCCAGGGTTTTTGATTTGGGTAAACTTTCATTTTGGTAGTGGGGATTGTTTCTTTCACCCTAGTACAAACATAGTCCAGCACTGTCTCCGTGTAGACATTAATGTTATCTGTGTCGCGGAACACATTCCAGTCTGTGTAGTGAAACACTGACCGGATCGTCTCTTCTGACGTCAAATCCCATTTCTGCACCTCTCGCGAGACTACGGGAGTACTTTTAATTCTCTGTTTGTACTTTGGTGAAAGAAAAATGGACGCGTGATCTGATTTACCAAAGCCACTATCAGAATGAGCCTTGTAGCCACCTTTAAATTGCGTGTAACAGTGATCTAGGATGTTACCGCCTCTGGTGTTGCAAGTCACATGCTGATAGAAGTCAGGCAATACCTTTCTCAGATTGGCGCTATTGAAATCTCCCAGCACTAAAATGGCGGCGTTAACGTTAGCCACTTGTATTCTATTTACCTCGTCGTGTAGTCTGGAGAGCGCAACCTTGTTGCTGGCTTGCGGTGGAATATACACTCCGATCAGGACGATCGCCGTTAACTCCCTCGGGAGGAAGAAAGGACGACACTGATAATGAGACCTTCTGATAGCAGGGTTGATTGAGTAGGACACCATGATTCAATGAGACCTTCTGATAGCAGGTGGTTATGAGAGGTTTTGTGAAAATGTGAAAAATGCTTGATTGATTGAAAATGTTATTAACAGATTGCAGAATGGGTACAATACAGTACAGCTCAATACACAGAATTGACATACAGGTAGACAGTACTGTTACATCTAGACATTTATGACATACCAGATTTACATACAGTACTGTTTGTGATACAAAAAGAGTCTGAAAGGAGAGTATATACATTTGAGGGGGAAGAAACTGTACATTGGAGGAGGTGGGGTGGGGGGGGGACTGTACATTGGAGGGGGTTGGGTTTGGACATTTACTGTACATTGGAGGGGGTTTGGTTAGGACATTTACAGGGGCCAGTTTCGAATTGCAGTCTCCCGTAGGTGCTCTTTGAGTGGTTTTGAAGGTGGGTAGTGATTCACATTCCTTTGCAGCTGTTGCTGTCAGAATTAAGTATCATTGCAGCTTTAATTGAGGTAGACACAAATTCGTTTTTATTACATTTCCATCGGGTTACTCTATATACGATCTGTCAGAGGGTAAGAGTTCATACTGGGTCAGGCTGGTTACTCTATATACGATCTGTCAGAGGGTAAGAGTTCATACTGGGTCAGGCTGGTTACTCTATATACGATCTGTCAGAGGGTAAGAGTTCATACTGCGTCAGGCTGGTTACTCTATATACGATCTGTCAGAGGGTAAGAGTTCATACTGGGTCAGGCTGGTTACTCTATATACGATCTGTCAGAGGGTAAGAGTTCATACTGGGTCAGACTGGAGGCACTGGTGTCCATTTCTCCCCATAACTTTCATCACAGTCTGGACCAGATAAGCTAGTGATCCTGATGTGTTTTTGTACATACAGTATATCATCAGTGTGCACGTGTGTGCATGTTTTTAAAACTGTGTGTGTGTGTGTGTGTGTGTGTGTGTGTGTGTGTGTGTGTGTGTGTGTGTGTGTGTGTGTGTGTGTGTGTGTGTGTGTGTGTGTGTGTGTGTGTGTGTGTGTGTGTGTGTGTGTGTGTGTGTGTGTGTGTGTGTGTGTGTGTGTGTGTGTGTGTGTGTGTGTGTGTGTGTGTGTGTGTGTGTGTGTTCCAGTGGAGGAGACCCTGGTGAGGCTGGTGAACGGGTCGGGGGTCCACGAGGGCCGCGTGGAGGTGTTCCACGAGCGTCGCTGGGGGACTGTGTGTGACGACGTCTGGGACAGGAAGGACGGGGACGTGGTCTGCAGGATGCTGGGATACCGCGGGGCGAGCGAGGTGCACAAGACCGGACGCTTCGGACAGGGTAAGAGAGGGTGGACCAACACACACACACTTTACTGAATGGGGTGTCAAAGTTGATGTGGCATTAACTATGTTAGCAGGTATAGTAAAACTGCCGGGGTGGGTTTGCCCCAGCGTCTCTGCCCAGCATTGTGGGACAGGGGTGTGATGTTTTGATGATGTGGTTAATTCTGCAGGGGTTAGCTTGTCGTAATTGTGGAATCCACAGCCTTGGTTGACACGCGCATTCGCTTTTCCGTAAGAAAACAGCTGAGATGAATTGTTTGGTATATAGAAAAGAGTATTTATTGTCATTTACTTGAAGCTTTGTTTGGCGTGGATGGGTTCCTACCGGATGACGTGGAGGTGTGCTGGCTTATTCCCGTTGCATGGTGTCCTGTAGGCTGTTGCCTGTTTCCAATTATTTCTAAAGTTCCAAATCCATAGCGTTTGCGACGGTCAAAAACCGTGTGGGCTACATGCCTTGCATTCCAGTGTCGTGTTTTTTACCAGCGCACCAGTCCATTGATAAAGTGAGTTCACACACTCGGTGCTGTAATCACCGGTTCAAAATGGGCTGGACCAGACATGCCTCCATGTTGTCGAAGCAACACACATCCAAGTCATAATAAATAAAAGATGTTATCAATCAAGTTAATTTCAAATTGTTTTCCAAACAATATTGCTTCATATATTTAACTAAATAAATAAATAAATATTAAGGACTGAATCTGGCTACAACAATAATAATAATAATACATTTAATTTGTAACGCACCCTACCTTCCTGAGAATCTCAGGGTGCTACAGAGTAAAAAAAAAAAAAATCTGAATTTCTAATACGTAACACAAAACAACAGTATTACTTTCATGGTTCTAAACCAAGTCACTTACTAGCTATGGAGATACGAGCCAACGCAAAATTTGCAGATATCCCTACCATTAAGGCCCAGCAAGGACTGGTTACAGACCCCAATAAAATCAACGAGACATTCAAAAAGTTTTACTCCAACTTGTACAAATCAGAAATGACCTTCGATCAAAACAAAATGGATATATATCTTAATAAAATTAACCTACCTAAACTATCAGAGGAAGACGCTAAACAATTAGAAACACCCATCACACTAGAGGAACTTAGGGAGGCTATATCAGAAATGAAAATTGGTAAGGCTCCTGGAAGGGACGGTATCCCACCAGAATTGTACCTCTCATGCTGGGATGTAATTGGACCCCCATTACTTAATATGATTTTATACTCAATCAAGGAGGGGAATTTCAATAAGAATGACAATATTGCACTTATAACTGTCCTCCTAAAAAAAGACAAAGACCCCACCGATTGCGGTAGTTATAGACCCTTGAGTCTCCTCGGAACCGATATCAAGCTTTATTCCAAGGTATTAGCCATCAGACTTCAAAAGCATATGACAACTTTAGTTCATCCGGATCAGACTGGCTTCATAAGAGGCCGCTTGATCACGGATAATATAAGACGGTTACTACATGTGCTAGATGCCAGCAAGGATGCCAACTCACCTATAGCAATGCTGTCCCTGGATGCGATGAAAGCCTTTGATAGGTTGGAATGGTCTTACTTATGGGCAGTACTAGAAAGGATGGGGTTAGGAAACGGATTCATTGATATGATAAAAGTAGTATACAAAGACCCATCGGCCATGATCACAACAGGTATAATTACCTCCGGAATTTTTCCGGTATCGCGCTCTGCCAGACAGGGTTGCCCTCTTAGTCCCGGACTATTCGCTTTATCATTAGAGCCTTTAGCACAGTATATAAGACAATCCCAATCCATAGAACCAATCTCAATCAAGGGCACACAACATCATATTAGTTTATATGCGGACGACGTAATATTGTTCATGGGAAACCCTACCACCTCAATGCCTCATCTTCTCAAGTTGATTGATGACTTTGGCAATCTATCGGGATTTAGGATAAATTGGCCAAAGTCGGCCTTCCTACCACTTAACGCCCTTACAAAGAATATACTCCTTCCAGGAAAAATACCAATGGTAAAACACTTCAGATGTTTAGGAGTTGAGGTATTCCCTACTATAAACCAAACGGTGAAGTACAATTACACAAAAGTCCAAGATAAGATCAATTACGACTTTGACAGGTGGTCCAAACTTAAAAATTCAGTACAGGCCCGAGTATCAATAGTTAAGATGAATGTCTTACCTAGAATCAACTTCATTAGCACAATGTTACCGCTACCCCCTCCTGATGGTTACTGGAAAGAATTACACTCCTCCGCATATAAATTTGTTTGGAATAATAAACCTCCAAGAATAAAAAGATTCACCGCACAGAGAAACAAAGCCGACGGTGGACTAGCATTCCCAGACTTTTACCACTATTTTAAAGCGTACTCTTTAAGACCACTGACAACCTGGTTTGACTCCCAAGCATCAGTATCCTGGAGAAACTTAGAAGAAAAGATAGTAGCACCACATAGACTGCAGGACATAGTATACACCAAACTATCAATTAAGCAATTTATCAATTTAGAAATAGGAGACAAAATTTCAGCAGACAAATCAGAGGTGGCAGACTGTCTGAATAGCTATTTTACATCCATTGCAAAAACTATATCGGAAAAGATCCCAGCTAAACCCGGCAACAACATAGAGAGTGAAGTCCATAAATTCTACCTAGATCAGGGGGTTAAAGCAAATGCTTTTTCCTTTAGGAAAGTGACTGAGATGGAGGTCCAGGAAAAGCTTAAAAAACTTGACACCTCAAGGGCTACTGGATTAGACAACATCCCTGGTAAATTCTTGCAGGATGCTGCAGAAATCATTGCCCCATATGTAGCTCACATTACCAACCTAGCCATTGACACAGGAACATTTCCAAGCGAAATGAAATCGGCAAGAGTTATTCCTCTCCACAAAAAGGGAAACAAATTGGAACCGGGTAACTACAGACCCATTTCCATCCTGGGCGTTCTATCAAAAACCATTGAGAGGCTAGTATATGAGCAAATAGACGGGTATTTCTCCACTAATAACATCATGTACAAATACCAATCTGGCTTCAGGAGGTCCCACTCCACAGACACCTGCCTGCTGTTCCTCACAGATTACATCAGGAAAGAGGTAGACGAGGGAAAGTTCTGTGGAATGGTAATGTTAGACCTCCAGAAGGCATTTGATTCAGTGGATCACAACATCTTGTTAATGAAGCTTAGGGCCCTAGGCTTTAATGAGGCAGCTCAGAAATTGATTGGTTCCTACTAGGGCTGACCTTCGAAGCTTTTTTTGGCAATCGAAGCTTTGGGGCCGAGCTTCGATTTTAATTCGAAGCTTCGAAAATAAAATAAAAAAAAAAAATAAAAAAAAAAAAAAATATTTAATGTTTTTTTTTTCTTTTTTTTATCTTATGTTGTGGGACTTGTACAGCACTTTCTTAAACGTTGTTGTTTTTAAATGTGCTCTATAAATAAAGTGGGTTGGATTAATTAATTAAGTAGCCCCTTTCGTGACTGACGCATCCAACAAGGTTTCACTCGGCTGTGTGATTTAATTCAAGGTGGATCGCTGTTGTCGTTTGAACAACTTCAGATTTCATGGGAACTACCAATCCCCCAAATCAAGAATGTTTAAGATGAATGAAGTAAGATTTTGATTATTTGAAATATGGCCTGTGTAGACTAAACTCAAGGTCCGGATTCTACATGGTCCGGCAATGTAGACCTTGTAGACTCCACTACAGACCAATTATCAGTGAATGTTCATGCATTTTTAAGAAGGGCAACTTCCACAAAAAAAACAAAGAACTCACCAAAACATCTCAGTAGCACCTTATCTAAATGTTATATTTCATATATGGAGATTCATATTTATTTATGTATTGCATGCATTTCTACATTTTATTTCCTATTTTGTTTATTCATCCCAGTATCTTTCTTTCTTATGTGTGGAATTCTACAAGGTGCGCGCACACACACACACACACACACACACACACCTACACACACACACACACACACACACACTTACATTTAGTCATTTAGCTGACGCTTTTATCCAAAGCGACTTACAAGTTCTGTACGACAAGACAGCAAGAAGGGTACAACTCTATCAGCTGAGTAACAATGTTCATCAAAGTGTTGCGTGTTACAGTGTAGGTTAGTTTATTAGGACAAGTGCATGACAGTAAGGTTAGTCACGGTTAGATTTATTTTTTATTTTTTTATCATTTCAGATAATGGTTGAAGAAGTGAGTCTTTAGTCGACGGCGAAAGATTGGACGGGATTCGGCTGTCCTAACTGGGATGGGTAGTTCACACACACACACACACACACACACACACACACACACACACACACACACACACACACACACACACACACACACACACACACACCTACACAAATCGAAGTAATTTTTTTTTTTTTTTTTTTTTTTTTAAACTTCGATTTTTTTTTTAATGTTCGAAGCTTGTGCCATCGAATCGAACGTTCGAAGCTTCGAAGCATTTAAGACAGCCCTAGTTCCTACCTAACAGGGAGACAACAGGTGGTAGATATAAACGGAGTACTCTCCAGTCCTCGGACAGTAGAGTGCGGGGTCCCACAAGGGAGTGTTTTGGGTCCGCTCCTCTTTCTACTGTATATAAATGACCTGAAAGCAGCTTGCTCATGTGACCTTTTTTTATACGCAGATGACTCCGCCCTACTAGTGTCTCACAAAGACAAACAAGTGGTTGAGCAGACATTGAGTGCAGAACTAGAGAAGGTTAGCGACTGGCTAGGCCACAACAAGCTGTCCCTCCACGTGGGGAAGACTGAGTCAATTTTATTCGGGTCAAAGGTCAGGCTCAGAAAATCGCCAGGTTTTAACATTAGAATAGGAGATACTGTTCTCACAGACAAAACATCTGTGAAATATCTCGGTTGCGTCCTGGAAAACAGCTTATCAGGGGAAAGCATGGCTCACCAAGCACTTACAAAGATAAATAACAGGACTAGATACCTAGCCAGAATCTCACATTTTTTAGATCAGTCAGCGATGAAGATTCTTGCTGGAGCTCTCATACAGTGTCACTATGACTATGCGTGTGGCTCCTGGTACAACAGTGCCCCCAAAAGTCAGAAAATAAAACTACAGACATCACAAAACAAGCTAATCAGGGTAATTCTAAGGCTACCTGCTCGAACCCACCTTAACCCATCTCACTTTGAGGTCATGAGATGGCTTAAGGTGGAATACAGAGTAAACCAGATAGGGATGTGCCTAGTTCACAGAATAGTGCATGGGGTAGTGCCAGTGTACTTTAACAACTACTTCAACCGAATCAGAGACACCCATGCTTACCAAACTAGGCGCAGCTCAACTGACTTTGTGCCAGTCAGATTCAGGAGCTGTATGGGGAAGGAGTAATTTTTATATTCAGCAGCTGTCTATTGGAATAGTCTGCCCAGTGAACTGAAAGCCGTTAGATTCAAGTCCAGCCTGAAGACATGGCTCAAAAGGGACTATACCTAGACACTTAGCTTAAGGCACCCTTGCATGTTGTATGAGTCTGTATGTATATAAATGTTAAATGGTATATGTGATGTGTTGTGATGTCACGTTTTGTATGATGCATGTTTTAAGCATCACATTCCCCCACCCCCCTACAAGGACCACAATGGAAATAAGCTCTGAGCTTTTTTGTGTTTCATCCTTGGCAGTATATCCCGACTGTGCTCTTCTGTCACATGTTTATTTTTTATATTGTCAAATAAAGTCATTCATTCAATGCGAAGTGAAATTTGGCCCTCTTATTACACATGTGATTCGGTTATGGCGAGAAACACAAAAAAAATATACTAACCATAGCCATACTCCCCTATTCAATAACAATGAACTCCTTATTGGGAAACGAGATACCCCAAATGGGAAAAGCAGGGCATACATACATTGGGAGATGTTTTCAACAAACGGGTTTTTTGTAGCTATCATGATATACATAAAAAATTTAACCTCACTAGTTCCACATATTATTTCTACGCACAGTTATTAAAATGTTTGAAGGCTCATGGAGTCCCATTAAAAATACCAATTGAGCATCACAGATATCACAAATTCTTCTATGAAAGAGAGACATCGAGAGGATTCGTATCTGATTTTTATCATCACTTACTAACGTCTTCGTATGAAATCCTTCCCCTAGACTTAGTATGGAGGAGGGATATACCAGATTTGGAAGTAGATTTTGATTGGCAAAAAGTCTGGGCAAACATTCAAATTGCATCACGCAACCCGGATCATCAACAAATTAATCTTAATTATATTCACAGGACATACCTGACTCCTATAAGATTGAACAGAATGGGACTTAGACAAGATTCTATATGTTCTTTATGTACAAATGGTGATGAGGGTACATTTATGCATATGTATTGGGATTGCCCACTTCTGGGAAGAAGTGACCCTGAAATTATCAGAATTCTTACTTCTGAATATACCTGTACATCCCTCTGTATTGCTGTTGAATGATGTCTTTCAGTATGCAGCCCCTATACAGCTAAAGAGACTAGTTTTATCCGGTCTTACAGCTGCTAAAAAGCTGATAGCTTCACGATGGATTCAACCGGAAAAAATGTGCCGGAAGGTATGGATTCTTACCTATCTCGATGTGATTTATCTAGAGATATCTACAGCAAGAATTTTAGGTATCAGTGAAACTAACATTGCAATTTGGTTAGAAGTGGTGGAGAGAATACAAGCTAGCATATGAATTGTAGTTCCTGGTTAGAAACGAATGAAAATGGATGGATTATCCAAGTGGGGGTCCGGGGGGGTAGAGCGAGCAAGAGCATATGTATGTATTGTATTGGACTGCAAGTATTAGGTATATATATCCCGTAAACTACATTTATATTGATTTGAAATGTATAATCCTGTGATTTACTTAGGATATATACTGTTAATGGAGCACCTTGTGATCCATTATATCAACACAACTATAACACAAATACTTCAGTGATGCTCACTTGATTACAAGCCATAATAGTTAGTTCGGGGGATGTGCCAATTGATATACCTGTAATTCTGTAGCGGTCCATCCTGAGCACTTGTCATAACATTAGGTAAATCCTGTACTGTAGGTGAATGTAAAAAAAAATATATATATATAAAAAAAAAAAAAAAACACATAGCAGAACAACATATGATAAGACATAAAAACTAATAAAAGGCCTTTCTAAAAAGGTAGGTCTTGAGTCCACGTTCAAGTGTCAACAGTTTGTGGTGCTCTCAGGTGGTTGGTTGGTTGTAGGTAATAGCATAACCTAGGGAAGACACAGGAGAGAAGGTTCTTCATTGAGACATTAGGAAGGCTGAGAGGGAGACAGAGTAGGGAAGACACAGGAGAGAAGGTTCTTCATTGAGACAGTAGGAAGGCTGAGAGCGAGACAGAGTAGGGGAGACACAGGAGAGAAGGTTCTTTATTGAGACAGTAGGAAGGCTGAGAGGGAGACAGAGTAGGGGAGACACAGGAGAGAAGGTTCTTCATTGAGACAGTAGGAAGGCTGAGAGCGAGACAGAGTAGGGGAGACACAGGAGAGAAGGTTCTTTATTGAGACGGTAGGAAGGCTGAGAGGGAGACAGAGTAGGGGAGACACAGGAGAGAAGGTTCTTCATTGAGATGGTAGGAAGGCTGAGAGGGAGACAGAGTAGGGGAGACACAGGAGAGAAGGTTCTTTATTGAGACGGTAGGAAGGCTGAGAGGGAGACAGAGTAGGGGAGACACAGGAGAGAAGGTTCTTCATTGAGATGGTAGGAAGGCTGAGAGCGAGACAGAGTAGGGGAGACACAGGAGAGAAGGTTCTTCATTGAGACAGTAGGAAGGCTGAGAGGGAGACGGAGTAGGGGAGACACAGGAGAGAAGGTTCTTCATTGAGATGGTAGGAAGGCTGAGAGCGAGACAGAGTAGGGGAGACACAGGAGAGAAGGTTCTTTATTGAGACAGTAGGAAGGCTGAGAGCGAGACAGAGTAGAGGAGACACAGGAGAGAAGGTTCTTCATTGAGATGGTAGGAAGGCTGAGAGCGAGACAGAGTAGAGGAGACACAGGAGAGAAGGTTCTTTATTGAGACAGTAGGAAGGCTGAGAGCGAGACAGAGTAGGGGAGACACAGGAGAGAAGGTTCTTTATTGAGACAGTAGGAAGGCTGAGAGGGAGACAGAGTAGGGGAGACACAGGAGATAATGTTCTGATTAGGATCTGATCCCAGGCCAGCTGAGGGACATGTGGTTGTTAACCTCTACATTATCTCCCAGCATACAAATTAGACTCCTGGGATTTTCATTTAATGGTATCTGGCACACATCATTTCCCTATAAAACACAAATACTGTACACACACACACACACACACACACACACACACACACACACACACACACACACACACACACACACACACACACGCGCGCGCGCGCCACACAGTGGCGGTTGGAATGCCCCACGGGCCCCGAGGCGAGATTGACAGCTCGGGGCCCCCCCCCCCCCCCCCCCCCCCCCCCCCCCCGATATTTATTGTATTATTAAAAAAAAAAAAAAAAAAAAAAAAAATTCAACATGAAACAAAACATATCACAATACAATAATAATACGTCAAATGTATATACTCTCTTTTCTGGACTCTTTTCGTATCACAAACAGTACTGTATTTGCAAATCTGGTATGTCATGTATAGATGTAGCACTACTGTCTATCTGTATGTCATTATGTTATAATGAATTGAAAATGGGGGACCCTGATGTAAACAAGACGAAAGTGTTTCTCTGGTCTGCATCCCCTTAACAATTGTATGTATTGAGCTGTACTGTATTGTACCCATTCTGCAATCTGTTAAATAAAGTTTTCATTCATTCACCATGACATGTTTAGGTATTTGGCCAGATCCAGCTTGTCTGTGATGAGAGTGTTTTCTGTCTTTATGATTGACTATCATCATTAGATATTTCAGTTTCGTTATTACAGTAGCTGGCTAACAGTACGTTAGTTGACTAATACCAGAGTCAGAATTGGGTAATATGCCGACTACTGGCAGTGATGCGACCTATGTTACCACATAACTTTTGTCATCTCTGGTACTATGCAGTGCACTATGCAAAACGGCAAAGAGATAGGTAACGTTCGTTAAGTGCCAAATTACCATCATCATGATACACCCTCACATAATTCACAAAGTGTTCACATGCGCCACCCATGTGGTAACCTAGAAATACCATAGATTGTGGCTAGGTGGTAACGTATATGTTTTCTATGATCACTATGAATTGAAAATGGGGGACCCTGATGTAAACAAGACAAACGTCTTTCTCTGGTCTGCATCCCCTTAACGAGCCGTACTGTATTGTACCCATTCTGCAATCTGTTAAATAAAGTTTTCATTCATTCATATTACGTTAGTTAGCATCCAAGCTAGCGTGATAACGTTAGTAGTACTAGGTAGCTTACCTGCAATAATGTTGTCATCGTCCTGGACAGATAAGACTTGTTAAATCATAATATATCCACACTTTGTGCTGGTAAATGTCCCCTTTAGCTGCTCGGCGTCGTCGGATTTTAATACACCACGGTGGTGATGTGGGGGACCCTGATGTAAACAAGACGAAAGTCTTTCTCTGGTCTGCATCCCCTTAACAATTGTATGTATTGAGCTGTACTGTACTGTACCCATTCTGCAATCTGTTAATAAAGTTTTCATTCATTCATGTTTCAGGTGACTTATTATGTTGTGTTTCTCTGATGTCGCGTTCACGTTACGTGGGAAGAAGCGGAAGAACCAGAGGACATCTCGTTGCTACAACTAGGAAGCCTTCACGCATTGACTCGATCAAAACGCCCACATCCATACTTCCGCAATTCGTGACGCGAAGTGGGAGATATCGGGGTCTATAAAAAATCCCATATGTCCTAGTAGGAATTACAACTAGGAGGCTGACGTGAATGGTTTTTCCCAGTCGGAAGCTGATTCTTCCGATTCTTCCCACGTAACGTGAACGCGACATCAGAGAAAAATATCAGCTCCGCGCTGCTTGTGAGATTTACGTGGCTACGTCACAGCCAAGGAAAGGGAGCGCTGGATTTGTGCAAAACGCCCTGTTCCTAAACCACACGCTATCAGTCGTACTCGTACCACAGTACTGGCAAAACGGGAGGAGCCTAGAATCAAAACAAACGCACCAGTCCCAGTTGCCGTTACCACCAGTTGTGTTCGATCCAGTCCCACACGCAAACGGCAACTCCATTCAGTCCCGGGCCTGGGCCCGGGGCCGGAGGGGGGGCCGGGGCCCGGGCCCCCCCTCCCGCCAGACGGTGGGCGGGCCCTAAGGCCGCTGCCTCCCCTGCCGCGCCTATAGCTCCGCCCCTGGCGCCACATGCTCCTACTCTTGTGAACCAGATGATAAAGTATGGGTTGATTTAAAGTCCAGGGTCCATATGTAGTCGAGAGCTTTTCAGTAGGATTCTGTTGCTAGGGAAACGGCTTGGGCTGCAGTGTATTTTCTGTCAGCTATTGTATTGTGTTTTGATGCACCAGCTTCCTGGGATGATCTTCAACTCACTCTAAAAATCAACACCATATGTACAATTTAAGAACATGATCATGAACCTCCCTACATCAGTTTCAATTTGATCTTTATTTTTTCTTCTCTTTTCACCTGAGTCCTATTTATTAACATAAATTTTTTTCCCTTTTATATGTATTCTGAACTAATTTGGTCTCTGGCTGCTTCCGTCACCAGCTCTGTAAGAATATGCAGACCTGAGAGCCTAAATGAATGGAGTGGGATGTACAATTATTATATACTGTACCAGCCAAATGTTTTTTTTACGGTATGACAGTTTGGTGACATTGTGTTGAGTTGTCAGTGAGGACATGACGTGTTGAGTTGTCAGTGAGGACATGACGTGTTGAGTTTTCAGTGAGGACATGACGTGGTGTTGAGTTTTCAGTGAGGACATGACCTGGTGTTGAGTTTTCAGTGAGGACATGATGTGGTGTTGAGTTTTCAGTGAGGACATGATGTGGTGTTGAGTTTTCAGTGAGGACATGATGTGGTGTTGAGTTTTCAGTGAGGACATGATGTGGTGTTGAGTTTTCAGTGAGGACATGATGTGGTGTTGAGTTGTCAGTGAGGACATGACGTGGTGTTGAGTTTTCAGTGAGGACATGTGGTGTTGAGTTTTCAATGAGGACATGATGTGGTGTTGAGTTGTCAGTGAGGCCATGATGTGGTGTTGAGTTTTCAGTGGACTTGACGTTACATAAAAAGTATACTTTCGGGAAATATACTTAGGTATACTTTTTCTTGGGTGTGTTATGAATGACTTGTGACCCAGTTATTTCACAAGCATAAAGCATTCACTGATGACTAATGAATGCATTCTGAATGTCCAGTTAATGTAAATTGTTACCAGATGTTCTTGTAAAGGAGAAGCCCACTGAATTCCAGGCTTCAGCTCAGTTTATGAACATTTGCGACTGACAGAAACAAAGGTTTAATAGCATTGGTAGAACATTTTCTGTGTCCATAACTATTGGTTGGACTATCCTAGGCCATCACAGCAATGTGTGAATTGAGTACCTCAGACAAAGAACCATGTAACTCAATTTTAGGTTTTCAGAGGAACTGTATTATCTACAGATTGTAAGTAAGTGTTACGCACCCCAGTAAGGGGACGCAACACAAGGCCACAGACAGGGTAGGTGAGGGTGCAGTGACACAAAGCCATGGAAACGATTTGCAAAATAGTATTTATTTATAAAACACAGCAACACAGAGATCAAGGAGGACTACCAGTGGCACCAAATAAAATACAAAAGGAAATGAAATCCCACCCTCCCCTTTACAGGTGCGGACGCCCAAAAGTACAGGTGGCGGTGCTCACTCTAAGGCTGGTGTCTTTAACATCAGGTCACCTATGTGATGCAAAGTGTAGACCCAGGGTATCTTCCTGTCCTCAATTGTCCCTGTGTGCGAAACAAAAAATTAATACAAAAGAAAGACAATCACCATAGGCTGGGTGACAAACAAATATATACAGGGTAGGGTTAGAACAGAAATGTGCAACAAACTATAATGACCTAAACACAATACAATGAACCAGAGCTTCAGGTACCAGCTCTACACCAAATACACAACACTTAACAATATTTCCTATGCTAACAATAATGAATCAGAGCTTTCACCAGCTCTACCAAATACCAGAAATAGCCACGGCTCTATAGCAAACGACAGAGAGACACAGAGCTTTCACCAGCTCTTTACCAAAACATACCCTAAGGACACAAAGAGCTCTACCACAAAGACACAGAGATAGTTACCACAACCATGAACCAGAGAGCTAACTAAGTTTTCACACCTTGCTCGTTTGGAGCTGTTATTCCGGAACCTGGAGCGTTTACCCCTTATTTCGGTTCAGTTGGGCATATGTGAACACAGCAATTACATTCTGTTGCGGAACAAAACAAGCAGACCGAGACCACCTGGAGAGGGTGGTCTCGGCGCAGTTCCAACCGAACCCGAAGCGGACTCGTACACTGTGAGAATGCAATCGATTTAACAAACCGACACAATTAATAATACGTTGTGGGTCAACGTGGAGCAGCGATGAGGGGGGGGTGACACACACACACCCCAAAATCTGACCAATGAGTGACAGTTTTCTCGCACGTGCGTTTGTTTTGGTCCGCTGTTAACACAGCCGTGTGAACACAAACGAACTAAAGGACAAGTGCAACAATTGTATCATTATAGTCCCTGTGTATCCCTGAATCGGAACAAAGCAAACGAACTACAGGTGTGAAAACGCCCTAACACTGCACACAATGGGGTATATGAAGGGGTGTGAAGCTTGATTGCTGATGAGCCTCAGCTGCTGCTGCTGTTGCTGTTGCTGGAGTGAGATGGTGATTGACCAGCTGCTGCTGGAACTGAGAATGGGGATATGTAGACACAAGAGGGATACAAGACAACAACAAACAAAACATGCCTATATATACAACAGATATTATGCATTACTCCCTCTATATACATACATAAGGACAGGGTCCGTAACAGTAAGATTGTAAGAGTGTTGTGTTCATTCATAGTTAAAGACAGTAGAGGTTGAATACTTTATTATCTAAAGATGGTAAATTAGAATGTTGCGTTAATTCATAGTTAAAGACAGTAGAAGTTGAGTACTTTATTATCTAAAGATGGTAAGTTAGTGTTTTGTACATTCATAGTTAAAGACAGTTTATGTTGATAAATCACATGCACACTCAAGTGATTTAGATTTACTGCATAACTGCAAATACATGGGTTGTCCAAACAATCTGAAAAGTAAATTTTACATTTTCTTTGTCTCATGGGTTAAATTGTAAAAAATGAGTGGTGTTCCTTTTTAACGACTTGTGCGGTATTGAGTTGAATTCCCACAAAGCATGTCAATGTTTTAAACCGGTTTGTAAAAATCATTGTAAATATATCATAAATTTGTTAGGGGCCGACAGAGCTGGCTTGTAAACACTGTGTACATTGTAGATGTGTTGCGAGTAAATGGATTTAAGGTCGGCATTCAACAAACCCTCAGCTGCCCAGACAGCTGGACATATTGTACAAAAAAGTCCTGGCTACTGTCCCATTCCCACATGCACACTCGACCCAAACACTCCGTGTTTGTGCTATTTGCAAGATGTCGGGATCTTCTAATATAGGCAGGGTAGATTCCTTAGTAGCAAAGTGCATAATAGTAAAAGACAGTACAAAGGTTAGTTGTTTTTTATTTATTATTTATTTTTATTTATTTCCTTCTTCATTTCAGATATTGATTGAAGAAGTGTGTTTTTAGTCGTCAGCGGAAAATTGGGCGGGTTTCGGCTGTCCTGACTGTGGTGGGAAGTCCGTTCCACCATTATGGAGTGAGGAGCAAGAATAGTCTGCTTCTCTTTGATGACCCCCCCTAGAGCTCAGATAGGAGTGGGTCTGAGGTGGCCAGAAGATGTAGAGCGTAGGGGTCTTGAGGGTGTGTAGTTAGAGATCATTGACCGGAGGTAGGAGGGAGCCATTCCCCTCGTTGCATGGTATGCCAGGTCAAGGACCTTGAAGCTGATTTATGCAGCAATGGGAAGCCAGTTGCCTTTGGTAGGTTGGAGATCAGGCGGGCTGCTGCGTTCTGTATGAGTTGAAGGGGCTTGGTGCCGGTAGCCGATAAACCAGCTAGCAGTGCATTGCAGTAGTCGAGGTGAGACATGACTGTTGATAGAAGGAGGAGTTACGTGGCTTCTTTTGTTTTGTCAGGAAGGGGCGGATAATTCTGACGTTGCTCAGGAAGAATCTGTAGGTTCTGGTTGTTGAGGCGATGTGAGCAGAGAAGTTCAGCCGGTCGTCAAGGACATCACCTACAGTACACCCATGTTGTATTATACAGTATGTATCACCTACAGTACACCCATGTTGTGTATATACAGTATACAACATGCTTTCAGACAGCACCGTTCCGAGTAGCAGCCATATTGCGTCACCTGACCTGAATACTTTGTGCTGAGTGAACAGATTTGTCTGGCTCTTTTCTGCTGTAGAACATGAACTTGCAATGCATTGCAAGTGTTTCCTGAAGCCAGATTGGAAGGGTTCATAGAGCTCATGGTTGGACAGGTGTTGGTGAAGTTGGCTTTGACCAGGCTTTTTTGGTATGGGTGTGACAGACGCTGTCTTAAAACTTGAAGGTACCCTGCCTGATTCCAGGGAGGAATTTATTATTCCCACTATGGTGGGGCACAAGGCAGGTAGGCCGGCCAGCTTTGACCAGGACTGTGGGCAAAGGGTCAAGGGAGCAGGTGGAGGCCTTGGCCTTGGTGACCAGCTTAGCCACCTGGAGAGCGTCGACAGGTGCAAAGGAGGAGAGGGAGGGCTGAGGTTGACGAACAACAGGGGAGGGTGCAGTGCCCGGCACCCCCACCCCACCACACACTGGACTGTGAGTGGAAGGGGAGGGGGCAGAGGGACTGAGAGATGGTGATAGATGGCATCCAGAGAGAGAGAGAGAGAGAGAGAGAGAGAGAGAGAGAGAGAGAGAGAGA